>NW_026694730.1:0-199308 GCF_021218885.2 Marmota monax | reverse complement strand
GAATTTTTTAACATTTTTTTTTATTTGAACATAGCTTTCTTTTTTTTCAATTTTTTATTGGTTGTTCAAAACGTTATAAAGCTCTTGACATATCATATTTCATACATTAGATTCAAGTTGGTTATGAACTCCCAATTTTACCCCAAATACAGCTTGCAGAATCACATCGGTTACACATCCACATTTTTACATAATGCCCTATTAGTAACTGTTGTATTCTGCTACCTTTCCTATCCTCTACCATCCCCCTCCCTCCCCTCCCATCTTCTCTCTCTACCCTATCCACTGTAATTCATATCTCTCCTTGTTTATTTTCCCATTCCCCTCACAACCTCTTATATGTAATTTTGTATAACAATGAGGTTCTCCCTCCATTACCATGCAATTTCCCTTTTCTCTCCCTTTCCATCCCACCTCATGTATCTGTTTAATGTTAATCTTTTCTTCCTGCTCTTCCTCCCTGCTCTGTTCTTAGTTGCTCTCATTATATCAAAGAAGACATTTGGTATTTGTTTTTTAGGGATTGGCTAGCTTCACTAAGCATAATCTGCTCTAGTGCCATCCATTTCCCTGCAAATTCTATGATTTTGTCATTTTTTAGTGCTGCGTAATAATCCATGGTGTTTAAATGCCACATTTTTTTTTATCCATTCATCTATTGAAGGGCATCTGGGTTGGTTCCACAGTCTAGCAATTGTGAATTGTGCTGCTATGAACATCGATGTAGCAGTATCCCTGTAGTACACTCTTTTAAGGTCTTTAAGGAAAAGTCCAAGAAGGGCAATAGCTGGGTCAAATGGTGGTTCCATTCCCAGCTTTCCCAGGAATCTCCATACTGCTTTCCAGATTGGCCGCACCAGTTTGCAGTCCCACCAGCAATGTACAAGAGTACCCTTTTCCCCACATCCTCTCCAGCAGAGTATACAAAGAACTCAAAAAATTAAACAATAAGAAAACAAATAACCCAATCAACAAATGGGCCAAAGACCTGAACAGACACTTCTCAGAGGAGGACATACAATCAATCAACAAGTACATGAAAAAATGCTCACCATCTCTAGCTGTCAGAGAAATGCAAATCAAAACCACCCTAAGATACCATCTCACTCCAGTAAGATTGGCAGCCATTATGAAGTCAAATAACATTTTTTTTAATTTTTTTTTTATTTTTGGTTGACACAACATCTTTTTTTAAGTTCTATTTTTATTGTTGCTGAGTATCGAACTCAGAACCCCATGCATGCCAGGCAAATACGCTACTGCTTGAGCCACATCCTCAGCCCCTATTGCTCAGTTTTGATTTAGTCCTGGGTTATATGATTAGCATTAGGATTGGGGCTAGCGCTAGTGTTAGGCTTAGACTTAGGATTAGGGTAAGATTTGGTATTAGCGTTAGATCTAGGGTTAGGGCTAGGTCTAAGGATAGGGCAAAGTTTAGGTTATGGTAAATGATAGGGATAGAACTAGGGATAAGGCTAGGGCAAGAGTTAGAATTAGTCTTAGGGCTAGGGTTATAGTTAGTTTTAGGGATAGGGCTAAGTTAGGGCAAGGATTAGAACTAGGGTTGGTGTTCAGCTCAGGCCTAGAATTGGGACTAGTTTCAGAGATAAGTTTTGGGAAAGGGATGTGTTGTAGCTATGTTTAGCGGTAAAGTGAGGATTAGAATTAGGATTAATGCTAGGGTTAGGGTTAGGGTTATGATTAAGTCTAGGTTTAGGGCTAGGGTGATTGCTAGGGTTTGTTGTAGGGTTACGTCTAGAATTAGGGCTAGGGATAATGTCAGGTCTAGGGTTACAGTTAGGAGTAGATTTAGGATTAGGTCTATGTCTTACTCTAGTTAAGTGTTAGGCTTAGGGTAAGGGTCAGTTTTGGAGCTAGGGGTATTTTTAGGTTCAGAATCTGGGTTACGGTTTGTAGTAGGTTAAGATTTATGAATAGGGCTCAAATGAGCATTAGGGTTAGAGTTATATTTCGGGTAATGGAGAGGTTAGGATTAGGTTTCAGGGTAGGTTTAGGGTAAGGAATAGATTTACGGTTTGTGATAGGGTTAGGGTTAAGCCTAGGGTTAGCATTAGGAATAGGGTTATCGTAAGGGTAATGTAGAGGGTAAGGGTTAGGGTTAGGGTTTGGGCTAGGGTTAGGGTTATTGTTAGGGATAAGGCTAGGATTATGTTTAGGTCAAATGTTAGGCTTTGAGCTATGCTTATGTCTAATGTGAGGTTTAGGCTTAGGGTTAGGGCAAGTTTGGGGTTAGGGTTATGCTTATGGTTGGTTTAGGTCTTGGATTAGGGCTAGGTTTTGTGTTAGGGTTAGGTGTAGGTTTAGTGCTATTGTTAATGTAAGATCTACGGTTCTAATTAGGGCTAGTACTAGGGTTAGGTTTATGGCTAGGTCTAGAGATAGGTTTAGATTTTGGTTTAGAGTCAGTTTTAGATCCAGGTTTAGTGTTAGTGTCAGGTTCACTGTTGAGATTAGAGTTAGGGTGAAAGCCAGAATCAGGAGTAGGGTTAGGTCTAGGGGTAGTGTTATTGTTTGGTTTAGATTGAGGGTTATTGTTAGGGCTAGGACTAAGTTTATGTTTAGGTCTAGGGATAGAGTTATTGATAGATTTAGGATTAGGTTTAGGTCAAGGGTTAGTGTTAGGGTTAGGTTTAGGTAAAAGATTACTGGTATGGCTAGTTTTAGGGTTCATTTTAGGGTTAGGGTCAGGTTTAGACCTATAATTAGTGTTATGGTCAGAATAAGGGTGAAGGTTAGTGGTAGGTTTGGGGTTACGATTAGAGCTAGAATGAGGGCTAGGGTTTGGACTAGCAATAGGGTTACTGTTTGATTTAGGGTAAGGATTATGATTTGCACTAGGATTAGAATTATGGATAGGATTTGCCTTAAGGTAATGGATAGGGTTAGAGCTAGGCTTACAGCTAATGTTGGGGTTAGGTTTAGGGTGAGGGTTAGGATTAGAGTTACGGTTAAATCTAGTCTTAGGGCTCAGATTAGGGCTATTTTTGTTTTTGTGTTAGGGCTAAGGTTAGGATTATGGCTAATGTAAGAAATAGGGTTATTATTAGGGTTAGTTTTAGGGTTAGGGTTTGGGCTAGGAATGGTGTTAGCATTTGCTCATGGTTAGGGTGATATATAGAGCTAGGGTTAGTGTTTGGATATGAATTAGGGTAAGGGTTAGTTTTAGTCCTATTACTCCAATTTGAGATAGGGTTATTGCTAGTTTTAGGGTTAGTGTATGGTTTAGGTTAGGTTTAGGGTTAGGGTAAAAGCTCTTTTTTTTTCTTTTCTTTTCAGGGCTAGGGCTAATGTTAGGGTTAGTTTTATGATTAGCAATAGTGTTTAGCTGGTGGTAAGGTGAGGTTTAGGATTAAAGTTAGGGTTAGATTTAGAGTTATTGTTAGACTTAGGGTTTGGGCTAAGGTTAGGGCTGGTTGTAGGGTTACTGTAACAGACAGGTTTAGAAATAGAAATGGGGCTAGGGTGAGAGTTAGAGTTATTCTTAGGGCTAGAGTTAGGGGTTTGCTTAGGGTTAGGGCTAAATTATGGCTAGATTGGTGGTAGGTTTAGTGTTAGAGTTAGGCCCATGGTAAGAGCTAGAATTAGGGTTAGTGTTAGTGTTAGGGTTATGGATAGTTTTAGGGGAAGGGATGAGGCTATGGCTTGGTTTAGGGCTAAGGTGAGGGTTAAAATTAGGTAGAGGAATAGAGTGAGTGTTCTGGTTAGGATTAAAGCTAGTTTTAGGGCTAGGATGAGGGCTAGGTTTTGTGTTAGGGTTAGAGCTAAGATTAAGGCTAGGGCTAATGTCAGATCTAGGGTTATGGTTTGGAATAGTGTTAACTTTAGGTCTATGGCTAGGTCTAGTGGAAAGTTAGATTTAGGGTAAAGGTCACATTTAGAGCTAGACGCATTATTATGGTCAGAGTCCGGTTTAGGATTTGGTTTAGGATAAGGTTTAGGGTTATGGCTCAAATTAGCATTAGGGTTAGGGTTAAAGTAATGGATAGTGTTAGGTTTATGGTTCAGGTTAGGTTTAGAATAATAGATAGGGTTAGTGCTACCGATAGGATTAGGGTTAGGCCTAGGGTTAGCATTTGTGTTAGGTTTATGTTTAGGGTAATGGATAGGGTTAGTGCTAGTTTTAGGGCTTGTGTTAATGTTAGTATTTTGGCTAGGTTTAGAGATAGGCCTATGGTTAATGTTAGTGTTAGTGTTAGGTTTAGCAGAAGTGTTAGGTTTTGAGCTAGGATTAGGGCTAGGGTGAGGGTTAAGGTTAGAGTCAGGGCTATGGTTAGGGTTAGGGTTAGGGTTATGGCTTGGGCTAGCATTAGGGTTAGAGTTATGTTTAAGGTAATGGATAGAGTTTATGCTGGGATTTGTGCTGTGGTTACGTTTAGGATTAGGGCTAGGTTTAGGGTTACGTTGAGGGTTTAGTGCTGTTGTTATGTTCAGGGTAAGGATTAGAGTTAGAGTAGGATTAGAGGAATAGCCAGTGATAGGTAAAGGTTAGTGCTAGGGATAGGGTTATGGTTACTCTTAGGTCTAGGTTTAGAGTTAGGATTAGGGCTAGGTTGTGTGTGAAGTTTAGGGCTAGTGTTATGTGTATAGGTAATGTAAGAGCTAGGCTTATGGCTATGGATAGATTTAGGGTTTGTCTAGTGTTAGGTTTAGATTTTCAGTTAGGATAAGTTTCATAGCTAGGGTTTGTGTAAAGGTAAGTGTCTAGGGTTAATTCTAGGCTTACTGTTAGGGGTAGATATAGGGTTATGTTTATGGTTAGGTCTGGTGTAAGCGTTAGATTTAGGGTAAGGGTCAAGTTTAGAGCTAGATGTATTATTAAGTTCAGGATATGGCTTAGAGCTTAGTTTAGGTTTAGGTTTAGGGCTTTAATTAGCATTAGAATTAGAGTTAGGGTAATAAATAGGCTTATGATTAGGGTACAAGGTAGTTTTAGGGTAATGGATAGGTTTAGAGATTGTGATAGGTTTAGGGTTAAGTGTAGGGTTAGCATTAGGGTTAGGATTATGGTTAGGGTAATGGATAAAATTAGAGCTAAGATTAGGGCTAGGGTTATGGTTAGTATTAGGGTTAGGGTTAGGGTAGTGTATAGAATTAGAGCTATGTTTAGGGCTATGATTGAGTTAGGGTTTGGGATAGGGCTAGGGTTATGTTTAGAATAAAGGTTAGACTTTGAGCTAGGGTTAGGTCTAAGGGGAGGCTTAGGGTTAGGGTTAGGACAAGGGTTAGTTTAGGGTTACACTTATGGCTAGGTTTAGGCCTAGGATTAGGGCTAGGTTTTGTGTTACTTTAGGCCTAGGGATAGAGCCATGGGTATTTAATAACTAGCGTTATGGTTAGGGCTAATTTTAGGGTTAGGGTTATGGCTCGGTGTAGTGTTAGGATTAGGTTTTGAGTTATGGTGAGCTTTGGAGCTAGGTTTATGTTAGGGTCAGGGTCCGTGTTCAGGTTACAGTGAGTGTTGTGGTTAGTGCCAGAATTAAAACTAAAATTAGGTCTAGAAGTAGGGTTAGTGTTTGGGTTATGTTAAGGGTGATTGTGAGAGCTAGAGCAAGGTTGTTGTTCAGGTCTAGGGCTAGAGTTATAGCTAAATTTAGGATTAGGTTTAGGTCTAGGACTAGTGTTAGGTTTAGGTTTAGGTATAGGATTACCAGTATGGCTAATATTAGGGTTCAGGTCCGGGTTATGGTCATGTTTATACCTAAGATTAGTGTTAGGGTCTGTATAAGTTTCAGGGTTAGGATTAGAGTTGGGGTTATAGTTAGAGGTAGAATGAGGGCTTGGGTTAGGTCTAGTAATAGGGTTAGTGTTTGGGTTAGGCTATGAATTATGGTTTAGACCAGGATTAGTATTAGGTTTAGGGTTTGTCTTAAGGTAACAAATAGGATAAGAGCTAGGAGTAAGGAAAGAGTTAGGGATTGGTTTACAGCTAGGGTTGTTTTTAGGGTTAATGCTAGGGTTAGTGCTCAGATTAGGGCCAGGTTATGGGTTAGGTTAGGGCTAGTGATAGGGCTACAGCTAATGTACGAACTAGGGTTATGTTAAGGAAAGTTTTGGTGTTAGTGTTATGGCTAGGTCACGTGTTAGGGTTAGAGTTAGTGTTAGTGTGATGTTTGGAGCTAGAGTTAGTTTTAGGGTCAGTGTCAGTGTTCAGATTAGAGTTAGGTTTATGGTTAAAACCAGAATTATCACTAGGGTTAAATCTAGTGGTAGGGTTAGTGTTTGGGTTAGTTTAAGGTTTATTATTAGGGCTAGGGCTAGGTTTTTGTTTAGGACTAGGGCTAGATATATGGCTAGATTTAGGATTAAGTTTAGGTCTAGGGCTAGTGTTAGGGTTAGGTTAAGGAACACGTTTATTTCAAGTAGTAGTGTTAGGGTTAAGTATAGGGATCGGGTCCAGTTTAGACCTACGGTTACCATTAGGGTAAGAATAAGTGTCAGGTTTGAGTGATAGTTGGAGCTAGAATGAGGGCTAGAGTTTGGACTAGTAATAGGATTAGGGTTAGGCTTAGTTTTAGCATTAGGGTTAGGATTGGCTTAGGGTAAGGGATAGGGTCAGATCTAGGTTTATGGCTACATTTAGGGTAGGGTTAGGGGTAGAGTTAAGATTAGTTTTAGGGTTAAAGCTAGGGTTAGGTTTCAGATTAGTGCTAGGCTCTGATTAGTGTTAGGGCTAGGTTTAGAGTTATGTTTTTAGTAGAGTTACAATTTAGGCTAGTTATGTGAGTGGGATTAGGACTAGGTCTAGTTTTAGGGTTAGGTTTAATGTTGGGGTGATGTTTACAGCTAAGGATAGTATTAGGGTCAAAGTTAAGATCAGTGGTAATATTAGGGTTAAAGTTTGGATTCGAATTAGGGCTAGGGTTAGGGCTTGGTGTAGGATTAGGTTTTGGTTTAGGTTATGCTTTCAAGTTAGTGCTATGCCTCTCTTTTTAATGCCAGTGCTATAGTTAGGGCTAGTTTTTAGATTAGCATTAGGTTTCAGACTAGTTTTAGGGTTAGGTTTAGTCTTAGATTTAGAGTTAGAATTAGACATAGTGTTAGGTCTGGGGCTAAAAATATGGCTAGTATTAGTTCTAGGTTTATAGGTAGGATTAGGGTTATGATAAAAATAGGGTTTGAACTTGGGATATGGATAGGGCAAGAGTGAGAGTTAGTCTTAGGGCTAGTCTTAGGGTTTGGTTAGGTATAAGGTTTAATGAGGGATAGGAATAGGGCTAGGTTTATGTTTATGTTTAGGCCTATGGTTAGTTTGGGGCTTGGGATTAGGTTTAGTGTAAATGATGGGGTTAGAGACAGGTTTAGGGCTAGGATGAAAGTTAGAATTAGAGTTAGGGATAGGGTTTCATAACTGTTATGATTAAGGCTAGGTTAAGGGATAGAATGAGGTCTAGGGTTTGTGTTTTGTTAGGGCTAGGATTAGTGTTAGGGCAAATGTCAATTCTAGGTTTATGGTTAGGGATAGTTTTAGGGTTAGGTTTATGGATATGTTTAGTGTAAGGTTTAGATTTAGGATAAGGGTCAAATTTAGAGCTAGAAGTATTATTAGGGTCAGGGTCATGTTTAGTGTTTTGTTTAGGTTAGGGTTTATGATTAGGGCTCAAATTAGCATTAGGGTTTGGATTAGGGTAATGATAGGGTTAGGTTTAGGGTTCAGGTTAGGTTTACCATAATGGGTAGGGTTATGGTTAGGCATAGGGTTAGATTTAGGCCTAGGGTAGAATTAGAATCAGGGCTATGTTTAGGGTAATTGTTTGGTTTAGAGCTAAGTTTAGGGCTAGGGTTATGGATAGGATTATGGCTAGGGTTAGGGTTAGGCTTAGAGCTATGGTTTGTGTTAAGGATAGGACTAGGATTACACCTAGGGCAAATGCCTGGTCTAAGGTTACTTTAGGAATAGTTTTAGGCTTAGGTTTATGGCTAAGTCTAGTATAAAAATTAGGTTTAGGGCTAGGGTCAGGGTTAGAGCTGGGTATATTATCACGGGAAGGGTCAGAGTTAAGGTTTGGCTTAGGTTAAGTTTAGGAATAGGGCTCAAATTAGCATTAGGATTAGGGTAATGATAGGGTTAGGTTTAGGGTTCAGGTTAGGTTTATGTTAATGAATAAGGTTATGGTTAGCAATAAGGTTAGGGTTAGGCCTAAGGTTACCATTATTCTTATGGTTATGGTTTGGATAATGGATAGGGTTAGAGCTAGGGATAAGGTTAGGATTATGGTTAGGTTTCTGGCTAGGTTTAGGGTAAGGTTTAGGTCTAGGTTTGGGTAAGGGTTAAGCTTAAAACTAAGGTTAAGTCTCAAATAAAGGCTAGGATTTGGATTTGGTTAAGGCTAGGGTTAGGGCTATGGCTAATGTATGAACTAGTGTTACAATTTGTGCCAGTTTTAGACTTAGGGTGAGGGTGATGATTAGAGCAAGGGTTATACTTAGGGTCAGTGTCAGGTTCAGGAATTAGTTTTAGTGTTAGGTTTAGGACTCGAATTAGGGCTAAAGTTAGTGCTAGGTGTAGGTATAGGTTTTGGTCTAGGTTAAGGGTTGCGGTTAGGACTATGGCTCAGTTTTGTTTTAGGGTTACATCTAGGGTTAAGGCTAGATTTTGGATTAGCATCAGGGTTAGGGCTAGTGTTAGATTGAAGTTTAGGCTTAGGGTTAGGGTTAGATTTGCAGTTATGGTTTATTTAGGGTTAGGGATCATGCTAGGGTTAGGGATAGGGTTAGGGTTATGGTAAGGAATATGGTTAGAACTAAGGATATATCTAGGCTGAGAATTAGAGTTATTCTTAGGAGTATGCTTAGGGTGAGGGTTAGGGTTAGGGCTAAACTGGGGCTAGTTTTAGGACTACGGTTAGTGTTAGGCTTAAGCCTAGTGGTTGGGCTAGGGTTAGGGTTAGCACTGTGGTTAGGGTTAAGTTTAGGGGAATGGATGGGGTTACAGTTAGGTTTAGGGCTAGGGTGAGTGTTAGAATTAGGATTAGGCCTAGGTTTATGGTTCATTTTAGGATTAAATTTAGGATTAGAGCTAGGATGAGGGGTAGGTTTTCTGATAGGGTTAGTGCTAGGACTCAGGCTAGGGATAATGTCAGGTCTAGGTTTATGGTTAATGATAGTTTTAGGTTTAGGTTATGGCTGGTTCTATTTTAAGGGTTAAGTTTAGGTTAAAGGTCAGCTTTTGAGCTAGAATTATTATTAGTGTCATGGTCAGGTCAGGGTTAGCATTCGGTTTATGCTATGGTTAATGAGTTAGGGCTCGAATTAGCATTAGGGTTAGGTTTAGAGTTAAGGTAATGGAAGGGTTTACTTTAGGTTTTAGTTAAGGTTTAGGGTAATGGATGGGTTAGGTTTCAGCTATCGGGTTAGGATTATCATTAGGGTTAGGGTTATGTTTAGTGTAATGGATAGTTTTAGAGCTAAGTTTAGGGCTAGGTTATGGTTGGGATTAAGTCTAGGATTAGGATAAGGTTTAGGGATAGGGCTAGGGTTTGGTTTAGGGTAAGTGTTAGGGTTAGGGTCAATGTTAGTTTAGGGTTAAGGTTATGGTTAGGTTAGTAAAAGGGTTAGTGTTTGAGGTAGAATTGGGTCTAATGCAAGGGTTAGGTTTAGGTTTAGTTCTAAGTTGAAGATTATGGTTAGAGTTAGGGTTAAGTTTAGGGTTAGATTTAATATGGTTAGATTTTTAGTGTTAGGGATAGGGTTTTAATTAGGGTTAGTGTTAGGGTTAGGGTAATGTGTATGGTTAAAGCTAACGTTTGGGCTAGGGTTAAGGTTAGGATTAGGGCTAGGGTTAGGATTCGGATTTAGGATACAGTTAGGGTTATGTTTAGTGTAAGGGTTAGGCTTTGAGCTAAGGAGAGGGTAAGGGTTACAGTTAGGGTTTGGCTTAGGGCTAGGCTTAATTTTATGCTTAGAGGTAAGTTGAGGCCTAGCATTAGCTCTAGCTTTTGTGTTATGTTTAGAGCTAGGATTAGGACTATGGGTAATGTATAATCTAGGGTTATGTTTAGGGCTTATTTTATGGCTAGGTCTAGTGTTAGTTCTAGGTTTTGGTTTAGTGTCAGGTTTAAAGCTAGTAAGTGTTTGGATCAGTATCACTGTTTGGGAAAGTGTTAGGTTTAGGGTTAGAGCCAGAATTTGGACTAGGGTTAGGTATAGGGGTAGGTTAAGTATTTGGTTTAGGTTAAAGGTTATTGTTAGGGCTAGTGCTAGGATTTTGTTTATGTCAAGGGCTAGAATTATAGCTGTATTTAGTATTAGCTTTGGGTCTAGGTCTAGTGTTAGGTTTAGGTATAAATATAGGGTTACAGTTAGGTCTAGGCTTAGGTTTTAGTTTAGGTTTAAGGTCATGTTTAGGCCTAGGGTTACTTTTAGGGTCAGATGAGGGTCAGGGTTAGGATAAGAGGTAGAATGAGGGATAGGGTTAAGACTAGTAATATGGTTAGATTTGAAGTTACACTAAGGATTAGGGTTAGGACTAGGGTTAGCATTTGTGTTAGGGTTTGGCTTAGGGTAAGGGATAGGGTTAGAGCTAGGGTTAGGGTTAAGATTACGTCTAAAGCTAGGTTTAGGGCTCGGATACAGAGTAGGATTTTTGTTAGGGTTAATATTAGGGTTAGGACAATGACTAATGTATGAACTAGGGTTAAAATTAAGGCTAGTTTTAGGGCTATGTTAAGGCTAGGTCTAGTGTTGGGTGTAATTTATGTTAGGGTGATGATTAGTGTTAGCATTAGTGTTAGGTTCAGCATCAGGGTCAGAGTAATTTTTAGAGTTAGGGTTTGTTCTAGGTGTAAGATTTGGGTTTGGTTTAGGTTAAGGGTTTGGGTGACGGATATGGCTTGGTTTTGTTTTATGGCTAGGGCCAGGGCTAGGGCAAGTTTTAATATTAGCATTATGGTTACAGGTAGTGTTAGGATTTGATTTGGCTTATGATTATAGTTAAATTTAGAGTTTGTTTTAGATTTAGAGTTAGGTTTAGATCTAGATTTAGGATAGGGCTAAGAATAGAACTAGGGCTAGGGCTAGGGTAAGAGTTGTAGTCTTGGGGCTAGGGTTAGGGTTAGGATAGGATTAAATTAGGGCTAGTTTTAGCGCTAGGCTTAGTGTTAGTATTAGTCCTAGGGTTAGGGTCCGGGTTAGGGTTAGATTTATGGTTATGGTTAGGTTTATGGTAAGAGATGCAGTTATAGATAGGTTTAGGGCTAGGGTGAGGGTTAGAATTAGGGTTAGGGCTCAGTTTATGGTTCGGGTTAGGATTAAGTTGAGGTTTAGGACTAGGATTATATTTAGGGCTAATTTCAGGTCTAGGGTTATGGTTAAAGATAGTTTAAGGTTAGGTTTATGGCTATGCCTTGTGTAAGCATTAGGTTTAGGATTTCAGATTTAGAGATAAGGGTATTATTAGGGTCATGGTCACAATTAGTATATTGGATATGTTAAAGTTCAATGTTAGGACTTGAATTAGCATTAAGATTAGGATAAGCATAATGATAGGGTTAGGTTTAGGTTTCAGGTAAGATTTAGGGTAATGGATAGGGTGAAGTTTATGGATAGGGTTAGGTTTAGGCCTAGGGTCAGCATTAGGTTTAGGGTAATGGTTAGGGTAATGTATAGGGTTAGAGATAGCATTACAGCTAGGTTTATGGTTACAATTAGTGATAGAGTTAGAGTTAAGTTTATGGTTAAAGCTAGGCTTAGGGCTCGAAATAGAGCTATGATTTGGGTTAAGTTAGGGCTAGGGATGGGGTTATGGCTAATGTAAGTACTAGGGTTATGATTACAGCTAATTTTACATGTTAGAGGTTAGGACTAGGTCTAGTGTTAGGTTTAGGTTTAGGGTGATGTTTAGAGCTAGTGTTAATGTTAAGTTAAGAGTCATGGTGAAGGTTAGTTTCAGGTTTTGGCTTAAGACTCAAATTATTGCTAGGGTTAGGGCTAGGTGTAGGATTAGGGCTTGGTTTATTTTAAGGATTAGGTTTAGGTCTATGACTTGGTTTCGATTTAGTGCTAGCACTAGGGTAAGGGCTAGTTTTAGGATTAGCCTTAGGGTTAGGGCTAGGGTTAGGTTTAGGCTTAGGCTTATTTTTAGGGTTAGATTTACAATTAGGGTTAGATCTGGGGTTATGGCCAGGGATATGAATCGGGCTAGGGTTAGTCCTGTGGTTCAGGCTTGGATTAAGCTTCCAGTAAATTATAGGGTTAGAACTAGAGTTAGGGCTATGGTGAGCATTAGAATTATTCTTTGGGCTAGGGTTAGTGTTAGGGTTAGGCCTAGGGTTAGCGTTAGGGTTATAAATAAAGCTATATTTAGGGCTAGGATAAGGACTAGGGTTTGTATTAGGGTTAGGACTAGGATTATGGCTAGGGCTAAATCAGGTCTAGGGTTATGGTTAGGGATAGCTTTAGTGTTAGGTTTATGTCTAAGTCTAGTGTAACTGTTATGGATAGGGTAATAATTAGGTTTGGAACTAAGGGAAATTTTTATGTCAGGGTCAGTGTTGGGCTTTGATTTAGTTTTGAGTTTAGGATTAGGGCTTGAATTAGCATTAGGGTTAGCATTAGGGTAATGATAAGATTAGGTTTAGGGTTCAGGTTAGGTTTAGTGTAATTGAGAGTTTTGGGGATAGTGATAGGGTTAGGGTTAGGCCTAGGCTTACATTAGTGTAGGTTGATGTTTAGAGTAATGGATACAGTTAGAGTTAAGGTTATGGCTAGATTTATGGTTAAAATTATGTCTTGAGTTAGAGTTACGGTGAGTGTTAGAAGTAGGGTTAGGTTTATGGTTATGTTTAGCATAAAGGTTAGGTTCTGAGCTATGGTTAGGGCTAGGCTAGGAGTTAGTTTCAGGGTTAGGTCTGGGATAGGATTACCATAGTTTTTGGGTTAGAGTTAGGGTTAGAGTTAGACCTAGGATTAATGGTAGGGTCAGTATAAGGGTCAGGGTAAGGGTTAGAATTTGGTATAGGGTTAGAGCTAGAATGAGAGCTAGGGTTAGAGCTATTAACAGAGTTAGAGTTTTGGTTAGCCTAAGGATTAGGGATAGGTCTATGGTTACCCTTAGGTTTAGGGTTTTTCTTAGGCTAAGGGATTGATTTAGAGCTAGGTTTAGGGCTATGGTTAGGGTTAGAGTTAGGGTTGAATCTAGGTTTAGGGCTCGGATTATTGTTAGTTTTTGTGTTATGGTTAGGAATAGGATTAGGGCCACACCTAATGTAAAAACTAGGGTTAAATTTATGTTAGTTTTAGTGTTAGGGTTAGGTTTAGTGTTAGGGTTAGATTTAAGTTTAGGGTGATATTTATAGCTAGGGTTTGTGTTAGGATAAGAGTCAGGTCCGGGTTCGTTTTAGGGTTAGGGATAGGACTTGAATTATTGTTAGGGTTATTCTTAGTATTCAGTTTAAGGTGAGGGTGGTGTTTAGAGCTAGGTTGAGTGTTAGTATAGGAGTCAGGGTAGTGTTAGTTTTAAAGTTATTGTTAGAACTAGAATTAGGGTTAGAGATAAATCTAGGTTTAGTGTTAGGGTTTGGTTTAAGTTAATGTTTAGGGTTAGGGGTATTGCTTGGTTTTTGGATTAGAACTAGGGTTAGTTTTAGGGATAGTATAAGTGTTAAGCTTAGGCTTAGGGTTAGGGTTAGATTTGGTGTTAGGTTTAGATCTAGGTTTAGGGCTGGGACTAACAATAGGGCAAGGGTTAGGGCTAGGGATAGGATTACAATAAGGGATAGGTTAGAACTAGGGATAGGTATAGGGCAAGAGTTAGAGTGAGTCTTAGGGCTAGGATTAGTGTTAGGGTTAGATATAGGGCTAAGTCAGTGCTAGGATTAAGGCTAGGTTTATGTTTTGGCTTAAGCGTAGAGTTAGGGTTAGGGTTAGGGTTAAGTTTAGAGTAAGAGATGGCATTTATCTAAGTATAGAGGTAGGGTGAGGGTTAGAATTAGGGTTAGGTGTAGAGTTAGGGTTAGGATTAAAGCTAGGTTTAGGGCTAGAATGAGGGCTTAGGTTTGTTTTAGGTTTAGGACTAGGATTGGGGCTAGGGCTAATTTCAGGTCCAGAATTATGGTTCAAGAGAGATTTAGGTTAGGATTATTGCTACATCTATATTAAAGGCTAGGTGTAGGGTTATTATCAAGTTTAGAGCTAGGGATTTTATTAGGGTCATAGTCAGGGTTAGGGTTTGGGATAGGTTAAGGTTTAAAGTTAGGGCCCAAAATAGTTTTAGTGTTAGCGTAATTATAGGGTTAGGTTTAGGATCATGTTAGGTTCAGGGTAATGGATTGAATTAAGATTAGGGATAAGTTTAGGTTCATGCCTAGGGTTAGCATTAGGCTTATTGTTATGGTTATGGTAATGGATAGAGTTTGACATTGGTTTAGGGCTAGGTTTATGGTTACAAAAAGCACTAGGGTTAAAGATAGGATCAGGGCTAGGTTTTGGGTTAAGTTGGGGATAGGGTTATGGTTATACCTAATGTAAGTACTAGGGTGATGTTTAGGGCTCATTTTAGTGTTTTAGTGCTGGAGTAGTGTTAGGGTTAGTTTTAGCATTAGGGTGATGTATAGAACTAGTAGTTTTAGGGGCAGTGTCAGGTTTAGGGTTAGTTTAAGTGTTTGGCTTACAACTCATATTAGGGTTAGGGTTAGGGCTAGGTTTAAGGTTAGGGTTTGTTTTAGGTTAAGTGTTAGGGTTATAGTCATAGCTAGGATTTGTTTTAAGCTAGGGCTAGGGTTAGGTCTAGTTTTAGAATTAGTGTTATGGTTTGGGTTAGTGTTAGGGTTGGCTTTGTCTTCAGTTTAGGGCTCGATTTAGAGTTAGACTTTTTCTAAGGTTAGTGCTAGGGCAAAGAATAAGGCAAGGGTTAGGACTAGGGTTAGGGCTAGGATTAGGGTTATGGTAAGGGATAGGGTTAGCATGAGTGAAAGGTCTAATGTGAGAGTTACAGTTAGTCTTAGAACTAGGGTTAGAGATAGGGCTAAATTAGGGCTAAGATTAGGGATAGTGTTAGTGTCAGGGTTAGGTCTAGAGTTTGGGTTAGGGTTATAGTTAAGGCTATGTTAGGGCTAGGACAAGGGCTAGGGTTCGTGTTAGAGTTAAGTCTAGAATTATGGCTAGGGCTAATATCATGTCTAGGGTTACAGTTTCGGATAGTTTTAGGGAAAGGCTTATGGCTAGGTCTATTGTAAGAGTTAGTTATAGGCTAAGAGTCAGGTTTAGAGCTAGGAGAATTCTTAGTGCCAGGGTTAGTGTTAGGACTTGGTTTATGTTTGAGTTTAGGGTTATTGTTCAAATTAGAGTTAGGGTTAGGTTTAGGTAAAGATAGGGTTAGCTTTAGGGTTCAGGTTAGGTTTCAAGTAATTGATACTTTTAGAGATAAGTGATAGCGTTAGGGTTAGTCCTGGGGTTACCATTTGGATAAAGGTTATGTTTTGTGTAATGAATACAGTTAGAGTTAAGGTTACGCCTAGGGTTATGTTTAGGAATAACTCTTGGGTTAGGGATAGGTGAGGGTTACGGTTAAGGCTAGGTTTTCGGCTCAGATGATGGTTTGTGTTAGGGCTAGGGCTAGGATTAAGGCTAGGGCTAATGTCAGGTCTAGCAATACGATTAAGGGTAGTTGTAGGGTTTGGTTATTAATAGGTCTAATGTAAGGGTTAGGTTTATGATAAAGGTCAGGTTTAGAGCCAGGTGTATTATTATGGTCAGGGTCAGAATTAGGGGTTGGTTTTGGTTAAGATTTAGGGTTAAGTCTCGAATTAGCATTAGGTTTAGGGTAATGGATGTGGTTAGGTTTAGGGTTAATATTTGGTTTAGAGTTTTGAATAGCCCTAGGGATAACTATACAGTTAGGTTTAGTCCTATTGTTAGCATTTGGAATTGGCTTATGTTTAGGGTAAAAGATAGGATTACAGGTAGGGTTAGGACTATGTTTATGGTTAGGTTTAGGGCTAGTGTTATGGTTAGGGTTAAGGTTATTGTTAGGCCTTGGGTTAGGGTTAAGTTTAGGGTAAGTGTTATGTTTGCAGCTGGATTTAGGACTAGGGCGAAGGTTAGGGTTAGAGCAGGTATAGGTTAAACTTAGGTTTAGGAATACATTTAGCATTAGGATTAGGGTTAGAGTTATGGTAATGAATAGAGATAGAGCTAGGGTTTAGGCAATAGTTACAGTTAAAATTAGGGTTAAATTTATGTTAGGGATAGGGCTATGTTTATGTTTAGGGTTAGAATTTAAGCTCAGTTTAGAGGTAGTGTTAGGGTTATAGTTACTTTATTCAAATTTCTTTGATACAATCCAGGATTCATCTTTAACTAACCTTACTCCATTTCTCAAGTTTAGGCCTTTTGGTTCAACTGTTTGGTGTCCAGAATAGTTTGTATTTTCATTTTACTTCATTCTTTAATTTTACAAGTAAATGTAAAAGGATCTGAAAATCAAACAGGGTTTATGCTAACGGCTTGAAACTGCACACACACCCTCAATTCCTTGTGAGGACACTCTGATATGTTCCTTGTGAGTGTAGGCCTATGCTGAAGCATGCAAAAACAACTTAGTCTGAGAGACCTTTAGGAGAAATCAGGGAATATGCATGCATGAAATCCCCCCCCCATAATTATTTTGTCAGATTTGTTTGATACTGAATAGGATTCATTACTTTTCTTGCCCCATAAAGCTCTCCAAGTTGGGACTTCTAGGATCAATTGTTCTCTAATCTGATTAGGGTTAGTGTTATGTTTAGGGTTAGGGCTAGGTTTAGATGTAGTGTTAGGGTGAGAGTTAGTTTTGTTCAAATTTTTTTGATACTTGGAATACATCATCTTTTTCTTAGCCTGAACATGCTCCCCAGGTTTGGACCTTCTTGTTTCTATGGTTCACTATCAGTAGGACTCTGTATTTTAAGCTTTCACTTCATATTGACCCAGATAGGTAAATGAAAATGGAGGTTGAAATCAAACCATGTTGGTGCTAGCTGCTTAAAACTTCAGACACTGAATCAATTCTCTGTGGGAACTCTCTGGTTTGTTTCTTTAGAAAGTAGCCTTAAGATGAAGACCGCAATGCAAATTTATCTGAGAGCCCTTTTGCAGGAAACAGAGAAAAATGAATGAACTGAAATACCATCTCAATTATTTGGTCATATTTTTTGATACTGGATAGAATTCATCTGATAGCTTACCCCAATAGGCTACCCAAGTTTGGGAATTCTAGGATCACCATTTTTTTAAACAGGTTAGGGTTTGTGTTAAGGTTAGTTTTAGGGCTGGTGTTAGAGCTCGTATTAGAGTTAGAGTTAGTTTTGTTCAAATTTCTTTGATACTGGGCAGGATTCATTTTTCTCCTAACCTTACTATACTCCACATGTTTGGGCCTTCTGGTTTCAATGGTTCTCTGTAAAAAAACAGTTTGTATTTTAAAGTTTGAGTTCATTTTGTCCTATACAGATAAAAGGAAATGGAGCTGGAAATCAAACAGGATTGGTGCTAGCTGCTTGAAACCTCACACTCCATCAATTATCTGTGGGCAATCTCTGGTTTGTTTTTGTGAATGTAGGCCTAAGCTGAAGCATGTAAAAACAAATTTATCCAAGAGTGCTTTAGGAGATAACAGGGAAATATGCATATGCTGATATACTCCATCAATTATTTTTTTCAGATTTCCATGATACTACACAGCATTAATCCATTAGCTTGCCCTACTAGGCTGCCCAGGTTTGCAACTTCTACGATCAAAGTTTCAATAAAAAAGCTAGGGTTAGAGCAACAGTTAAGGTTAAAGCTAGTGTTAGGGTTAAATTTAGTTTTATCAAAATTCTTCGATACTTGGAAGGATTAATCTTTTAGCTAGATTTACTCTGTTCCCCAGGTTTAGGCCTTCTCTGTTCACAGGTTTGCTGTCAGGAACAATTTGTATTTTAAGATTTCACTTCATTTTGACCTATACGGGAAAGTTAATAGAGCTGAAAATAAAACAAGGTTTGTACTGCTTGAAACTTCACACACTCCATCAGTTCTCTGTAGGGACTCTGGTATGTTCCTTGTGAAAGTAGACCTAAGCTTAAGCATGGAAAAACAACTATATCCAAGGGCCCTTTAGGAGAAAACAGGGAAATATGCATGTACTGAAATACCTCTCATAATTATTTGGTCAGATTTGTTTGATGCTGCATAGAATGCATTACTTAGCTTGCCCCACAAGGCTCCCAAGTGTGGGACTTCTAGGATCAATGGTTCTCTAATCAGTGTAGGGTTAGGGTTAGGTTTATGGTTAGGGATAGGGCTAGGGTTAGAGGTAATATTAGGGTGAGAGTTAGTCTTGTTCAAATTTCTTTGATACTGTGCAGGATTTTTCTTTTATTTAGCCTTAATATGCTCCCAAGTTTTGGGCCTTCTCAAATCAATGGTTTGTTATCATGAACACTTTGTATTTTAAGGTTTCACTTCATTTTTACCTATATAGGTAAGTGGAAATGGAGCTGAAAATCAATACAAGTGTCCCTTCTCCTAAACGTAACCCTAACCCTAGCCCGAAGACTAATTCTAACTCTTGCCCTAGCCTTATTCCTAGTTCTAATCCAATGCCTGACCATAACCCAAACACAAGCCCTAAACTTAGCCCTAACCCTAGCCATAGCCCTAACCCTAGAATTAACCATAACTCTAAATCTACACTTAAGCCTAAACTTACACTATCATGAGCAATAACACTAACACTAATTGTAAAACTACCCTTTACTTTAGCCTAAACACTAAAACAAAACCGAGCCATAGCACTAACCCTAAACCTTTACCTAAACCAAATCTTTATCTGACATCTAGCCTTAAGCCTACCCCTAATTCGAGTCCTATCCCTAACCCTAAAATGAACCCAGATCCTGACTCTGAGCCTAAAACTAACCCTAGTTAAAGACATCACCCTAAACCTAAACCTAATCTTAAAACTAGACTTGGCCATAAGGGTAACACTAAAACTAGCCCTAATCATAACCCTAGTTCTTACATTAGCTGTATTCTTAACACTAGCCCTAACATAACCCAAAACCTAGCCCTAATCCAAGACCCAACCATACCTTTAACCCTAACACTAACCTTAAACCTAGCCTTAACCCTTACCCTAAACCTAACCCTAACTTTAATTCTTGCACTATCTTTAAACCTAATCCTAAACCTAGCCCTAACCTCAACCATAATCCTAGCCCGAACCCTAGTTCTAACCCTATCCATTACCTTAACCCTAACCCTAACCCTTATGCTAACCCCTGGCCCAATTCTAGCACTATCACTAACCCTAACCAATCCATTACCATAAAAATAACCTGAACTCTAAACCTAACCATAGCAATTACCCTAACTATAACCTTAATCATAATGCTAATTTGAGCCCTAACCCTCAACCTTAACTTAAACTAAACCCTAACAATGACCCTGACCCTAATAATACCCCTACCTCTAAAGCTTACCCTAACCATCATCCTAACCCTTACCGTGTACCTAGCCATCAACTTATCCCTAAAACTTTCCCTAACCATAACCCTAGACCTGATATAAAACCTAGTCCTAATGATAGCCCTAAACCTAATACAAACTGTAGCCCTAATCCAAGGCCTAACACTAGCTTTAATCCTAACACTAAACTTAACACTAGTTGTAACCCTAATTTTAAACCTCACCTTAGCCCAAAATCTAGCAGTAACATCATACCTTACCCTACCCTAATCCTAATGCTAATCCTAGACCTAAACCTAGGCCTAACCCTAACACTAACCCTAGCCGTAATCCAAGCCCTAATTTAGCCCTAACTTTAACTGTAACCCTAACTCTAGCCCTAAGGCTAACATTAACTCTAACCCTAGTTCTATTAATAGTTCTAAACCTATCACTTATCATAACCCAAAACCTAGCTCTAACCCTAGCACAAACCTGAGTCCTAACCTTCACCCTAGCCCTAACCCTAGATCTAATTCTAACTCTAAATCTAACCCTATCCCTAAGCCTAAACCTCACTCTAACACTGGCCATAACCCTAACACTAATCCTAAATCTAGCCCTAACTCTACACTTAATGCTAACCATAGGCCAAACCCTAACACTATTGCAATCCCTAAACCTATCCACTAACGTAACCCTAACCCTAACCCTAACCTAACTGTAGATCAAACCTGAACCATTACCTTAAAGCTAACCCTAATCCTAACCCTAACATAACCTGATACTTAACCCTATCCAATACCCTGAACCTAATGATAACCCTAGTCCTAACACTAACAGTAATCCAGACCATAACTGTAACTCTAACATAGCCATAATCCTAAACCTAACCCTGCCCCTAGTGCGAACTAACCCTAGCTCAAACCCTAAACCGTACCCTAACACTTACCCTAACCCTAACTCTAAGCCGAACCCTAACCCTAACTCTAGGCCTAATAGTAACCATAATCCTAGCCCTAAACCTACCTCTAACCTATCCATTACCCTAATCATAAACCTTACCCTAATGTTAACCCTAGGCCTAACCCTGACCTTATCACCAACTATACCCATATCAATTACCCCAAAACTAATTTAAACCCTAAACCTAACAGTCACATTACCTTAACCCTAATCTAATGCTCATTCAAGCCCTAATCCGAAATCCTAACCTAAACTAAAACCTAAACCTGACCCTAACCCTAATAATACACCTAGCTCTAAACCTGACCCTTAATCTAAACCTAACCCTTACACTAGACCTAGCAATAAACCAACCAAAAATATGTCTCTACCATAACCCTAGACCTGACACTAGCCTTGGCCCCAATACTTGTCAAAACACTAAAACAAACCCTAGCCCTCAACCCAGCCCTAAACCTAGCCTTCTTAATAACCAAAAGCATAACCCTAGCCCAAACCATAATTCTAATTTTCTACATAGCCCTAAACCTAGTTATAATCCCAAACCTTCCACTAAACCTAACCCTATCCCTAAACGAAAACCTAAGACAACACTAGGCCTAACCCTATCACAGACCCTAGACCTAATCCTAGGCCTAATTTAGCACCCAAACAAGCACTAATCAGAGACTTAACACTACCTTTAACCCTAACCATAAGCCTAAACCTAGCCCTAACCTTTATCCTGAACCTAAACCTAAACTCAAAACTTGCCCTAACCCTAAACCTTATGATAGCCCTAATCCTAACTGTAACCCTAGATTTAAACCTAGCTGTAACAATATCCATTACCCTAAAACAAACCATACCCTAATGCTAACTCTCAGATAACCCTAAACCTATTCCTAACCCTAAACATATCTTTTAACCTAAACCTAACCTGAAACCTAAACCTAACCATATCCATAACCCAATCCTAAACCTAAAGCTAATTTGAGCCCTAAACTTAATCATTAACCTAACCCAAACCATAGCCCTGAATCTGACCCTAATATTATCCCTAGCTCTATATCATACCCTAAACCTTAACCTAACCCTTACATTATACCTACCCATAATCATAACCCTAAATCTATACCTAAATCTAGCCCTTGACCTGACATTAGCCCTAGCCCTAATGCTAGCCCTGACCCTAACACAAACCCTAGCCCTAACACTAGCCCTAAACTTAGCTTTACTCCTAACCTTAACCCTAACCCTAGCCCTAACCCTAACCCTATCCCTGGTCTTAGCCCTAGCTCTAACCCTATCCCTTACATTAAGTCAAACTTTCACACTATTACTACCCTAGTCTTATCCCTAATCTTTAGTCAACCCCAAACCCTAACACTATTACTAGTCCTAACCCTATCCATCATTCTAGCTCTAATCTAAACCCATCTCTAACCCTAACCATGACCCGTATTCTGACTCTAACAGTAAACCTTGGTTTAAACCTAACCCTATCCCTAAACCGAAACCTAATACTAGTCCTACCTGTAAACCTATACCTAAATCTATACTAACACTAGCCCTAGACCTAAATCTAATCCTAAATATAGCCAAAATTCTACCCCTCGACCTAACAATAACCCTAAACGTAACCCAAACACTAACTCACCCTAAACTTAATGCTAGTCCTAATTATTACCATAACCCTAAAAATAACCCTGACCCAAACACTGACACTTACCCTAACACAAACCCTAACTTTAAATTTTATCCTAACCCCAAAACTAACCATAACACTAGACTAACCCTAAAACTAGCCATCACCATAACCCTAGCTCTTAGATTACACATAAACCTAACACTAGCCCTAAACTTCACACAAAACCTAGCCCTAATTGTAGCCCTAAACCTTACCCTAAGCATAACCCTAAACTTCAACCTAGCCCTAACCCTAACCCTAACGTTCACCCTAGCCCTAACCCAAGATCAAACCCTAAAACTTACCCTAAATAACCCTAGCCCAAACCCTAAATGTCACCCTAACCATAGCTCTTACTCTATTCATCACCCTAACCATAACCCTAAACCTAATGCTAACCCTAGCCCTATCCCTAACCTTAACCCTACCCTAGACCTGACTTTAACCAAACCCTCACACTAATCATACCCCTAGCTTGATCCCTAACCATTGCACTAACCCAAGGCCTAACTCTAACCCTAACACTAGCCCTAATCCTAAACATAACCCTAGCCCTAACACTAGATCAAACCCTACCCATTACCCTAACCCTAAACCTAATCCTAATGATAAACCTAGACTTAAACCTAAATCTACCCTAACCCTAAACATAAACCTAACCCTAGAACTAACTGGAAACCTAACTCTAAACCTAACCCTAACCCTAGCTAAAATTCTAACCCTTATCTTAAACCTAACCCTACCCTAACCCTAAAACTAACCCTAACTCTAACCTGACACCTAACCCTATCAATTACCCTAACACTAATGTTAACCCTAGCCCTAACACTAATACTAACCATAATCATAACCCTAATCCTAACCCTAGCCCTAGAACTAACACTAGCTAAACCTTAAACACTACCCTTATCGTAATCCTAACCTTAACCCTAGCCCTAACCTTGACCTAACGCTAACACTAGCCCTAATCCTAATCATAACCCTATCCCTAACCATAGCTCTAACTCTATAAATTACCCTTAATGATAAACTTAACCCTAATGATAACCCTCAGCCTAACCCTAAACCTATCGCAAAACCTAACCATATCCATTACCCTATACCAAACCAGAACCCTAATCCTAACCCCTATCCATTACCCTAACACTAACTATAATCTTAATATGATCCTGAAACCTAAACCTTAACCTAGCCCAAACCCCAAACCTGATGCTGACTCTAATAATATCCCTAGCTCTAAACCTGACCCTTTCTCTAAACCCAACCCTGAAACTATCCCTAACTGTAACTCTATACCGAATATTAGCCCTAGCCCTAATTCTTGCCCTAAATCTAACACAAAATCTAGACCTAATCCTAACCTTAAACCTAGCCTTAATACTAACACAAACCATAGCCCTAGGCCTGACCCTAATGCAAATCATAAAACTAGTCCTAACTCTAACCCTAGAACTAAAACAAAACCAAGCAAGAAGCCAAAATCTAAACCTTAACTTAAACCAAATTCTAACACTACACCTAGACCAAACCCTAGCCCTTATTTGAGTCGTAATTCGAACCTTAAAAATAACCCTGACTCAGAGTCATATCCTAACACTAATCCTATCTCTACACAAATAAATTTAAATGAAACCCTAACAGTAACCCTAGCCCTAACGAGTCTTAACCCCTTCCCTAAAACTAACCTTGACCACGACACATATCCTAACACTAACTATAGCTATAAATATCACCCTAACCCTAGCACTAGAACTACCCCTACCCTTCACGCTGAAACTAACCATAATTGTAACTGTAGTTCTTACATTAGCCATTTCCATAACCTTAGACTAAACCCTAACACAAAATCTAGCCCTAATCTGAGATTAAATCCCAGTTAAACCACAGCCCTAACCCTGAAACTAATGCTAATAATAGCTCAAAGCCTAACCCTTACACTAAACATAGACCTAGACCTATCCCTAACTCTAACCCTAACCTTAGCCCTAACCCTATACTTAACCCTATCCCTAAATCTATCTCTAAACCTACCCATTACCCTAACCCTAACACTAAACCCATTGATAATCCTTGCCCGAACCCTAACTCTAAACCTAACCCTAACCAGAAAATTACCCCTTGACATAACCCTAAATATAACACTCGCTATAACCCTAACCCTAGTTCACACCCTAACCCTTACCATAAACCTAAACATAACCATAGTCCTAACCCTAACCCTAAACCGAAATATAACCCTAACCCTAATCCTATATCTATCTGTATTCATTACTCGCAACCTAACCTTAATGATAACCCTAACCCTAACCCTAATCCTATTCCTATCATAATCCTATCCCTAGACCTAACCCTTAACCTAACCCTCACACTCGCCCTAACCCTAGCTCAATACCTAACCCTTATGCAAAACATAACCCTAAATCTAACCCCAGTTCTAATACTAACCATAACCCTAACTCAAGACCTATTCCTAACCATAACCCTAGCTCCAAACTTAGCTCTAATCCTATCTATTACCCTAAACATAACTCTTACCCAAAAGCTAATCCTAGGCCTAACCCTAACCCTATCACTAACCCCTATGAATTACCCTAAAACTAACCTGAACCCTAAACGAATCCCTACCATTAACCTAACCATAACCCTAATGCTATGTTGAGCCCTAAACCTAAATCCTAACCTAAACAAAAGTCTAACCCTGACCCTAACCCGGATAATTCCCCTAGTTCTAAACTTGACCTTACTCTAAACCTAACACAGTAGATGAAGCCATAAACCTAACACTAAAACTATCTTCAAACATAACCCTACACCTGATGTTAGCCCTAGCCCTAATCCTAGCCCTAACACCAAAACAAACACTAACTCTCATCCTAGCCCTAAACCTATCCTTAATCATAACCTTAAGACTAACTTTACCCCTAACCCTAACTCTAACCCATAACCTAACTCTAAATCTAGCTACAATGCCATCCCTTATCCTAAACTTAAACCTAACCCTAACCCTAAACTTAATGATAGGCCTAAGCTTAACACTAACCCTAGCCCGAATACTACTCCTAATTTAACTATATACCTAAGCCTAACCCCAGCCCTAAGACTAACTATAATTTTCACACTAACCCTATCCCTAGATCTAACCCTATCCCTTACGTAACACTAACCCTAGCCCTAACTCTAGCCCTAACACTTGCCCTATCCTTAGACCTAGCTCTAACCCTAGATCTAATCCTGATTCTAAATGTAACCCTAACGAAATAGAAAAAGAGGGAGAACTTCCAAATTCATTCTACGAGGCCAACATCACCCTGATACCTAAACCAGACAAAGACACTTCAAAGAAAGAAAACTACAGACCAATATCTCTAATGAACCTAGATGCAAAAATCCTCAATAAAATTCTTTCCACTCGGATACAAAAACTTATCAAAAAAATTGTGCACCATGATCAAGTAGGATTCATCCCTGGGATGCAAGGCTGGTTCAATATACGGAAATCAATGAATGTTATTCACCACATCAATAGACTTAAAAATAAGAATCATATGATCATCTCGATAGATGCGGAAAAAGCATTCGACAAAGTACAGCATCCCTTTATGTTCAAAACTCTAGAAAAACTAGGGATAACAGGAACATACCTCAATATTGTAAAAGCAATCTATGCTAAGCCTCAGGCTAGCATCATTCTGAATGGAGAAAAATTGAAGGCATTCCCTCTAAAATCTGGAACAAGACAGGGATGCCCTCTCTCACCACTTCTGTTCAACATAGTTCTCGAAACACTGGCCAGAACAATTAGACAGAAGAAAGAAATTAAAGGCATCAAAATAGGAAAAGAAGAAATTAAATTATCACTATTTGCAGATGACATGATTCTATACCTAGCAGACACAAAAGGGTCTACAAAGAAACTATTAGAGCTAATAAATGAATTCAGCAAAGTGGCAGGATATAAAATCAACACGCATAAATCAAAGGCATTCCTGTATATCAGTGACAAATCCTCTGAAATGGAAATGAGGACAACCACTCCATTCACAATATCCTCAAAAAAAACCAAATACTTGGGAATCAACCTAACAAAAGAGGTGAAAGACTTATACAATGAAAACTACAGAACCCTAAAGAGAGAAATAGAAGAAGATCTTAGAAGATGGAAAAATATACCCTGTTCATGGATAGGCAGAACTAACATCATCAAAATGGCGATATTACCAAAAGTTCTCTATAGGTTTAATGCAATGCCAATCAAAATCCCAACGGCATTTCTTGTAGAAATAGAGAAAGCAATCATGAAATTCATATGGAAAAACAAAAGACCCAGAATAGCAAAAACAATGCTAAGCAGGAAGTGTGAATCAGGCGGTATAGCGATACCAGACTTCAAACTATACTACAGAGCAATAGTAACAAAAACAGCATGGTACTGGTACCAAAACAGGCGGGTGGACCAATGGTACAGAATAGAGGACACAGAAACCAATCCACAAAACTACAACTACCTTATATTTGATAAAGGGGCTAAAAGCATGCAATGGAGGAAGGATAGCATCTTCAACAAATGGTGCTGGGAAAACTGGAAATCCATATGCAACAAAATGAAACTGAATCCCTTTCTCTCGCCATGCACAAAAGTTAATTCAAAATGGATTAAGGAGCTTGATATCAAATCAGAAACACGCCATCTGATAGAAGAAAAAGTTGGCTACGATCTACATACTGTGGGGTCGGCCTCCAAATTCCTCAACAGGACACCCATAGCACAAAAGTTAATAACTAGAATCAACAAATGGGACTTACTCAAACTAAAAAGTTTTTTCTCAGCAAAAGATACAATAAGAGAGGTAAAAAGAGAGCCTACATCCTGGGAACAAATCTTTACTCCTCACACTTCAGATAGAGCCCTAATATCCAGAGTATACAAAGAACTCCAAAAATTAGACAATAAGAGAACAAACAACCCAATCAACAAATGGGCCAAGGACCTGAACAGACACTTCTCAGAGGAGGACATACAATCAATCAACAAGTACATGAAAAGATGCTCACCATCTCTAACAGTCAGAGAAATGCAAATCAAAACCACCCTAAGATACCATCTCACTCCAGTTAGATTGGCAGCCATTATGAAGTCAAACAACAACAAGTGATGGCGAGGATGTGGGGAAAAGGGTACACTTGTACACTGCTGGTGGGACTGCAAATTGGTGCAGCCAATTTGGAAAGCAGTATGGAGATTTCTTGGAAAGCTGGGAATGGAGCCACCATTTGACCCAGCTATTCCCCTTCTCGGTCTATTCCCTAAAGACCTAAAAAGAGCATGCTACAGGGACACTGCTACATCGATGTTCATAGCAGCACAATTCACAATAGCTAGACTGTGGAACCAACCTAGATGCCCTTCAATGGATGAATGGATAAAAAAAATGTGGCATTTATACACAATGGAGTATTACTCTGCATTAAAAAATGACAAAATCATAGAATTTACAGGGAAATGGATGGCATTAGAGCAGATTATGCTAAGTGAAGCTAGCCAATCCCTAAAAAACAAATGCCAAATGTCTTCTTTGATATAAGGAAAGTAACTAAGAACAGAGTAGGGTCGAAGAGCATGAGAAGAAGATTAACATTAAACAGGGATGAGAGGTGGGAGGGAAAGGGAGAGAGAAGGGAAAATGCATGGAAATGGAAGGAGACCCTCAGAGTTATACAAAAGTACATACAAGAGGAAGTGAGGGGAAGGGGAAAATAATATAAGGGGGACAAACGAATGTCAGTAGAGGGAGCAGAGAGAGAAGAGGGGAGGGGAGGGGAGGGGAGGGGAGGGGAGGGGGGATAGTAGAGGATAGGAAAGGCAGCAGAATACAATAAACACTAGTATGGCAATATGTAAATCAATGGATGTGTAACTGATGTGATTCTGCAATCTGTATATGGGGTAAAAATGGGAGCTCATAACCCACTTGAATCAAATTGTGAAATATGATATATCAAGAACTATGTAATGTTTTGAACAGCCAACAATAAAAAATTTAAAAAATAAATAAATAAATAAATAAATGTAACCCTAACATTAAGCCTAAGCCTAACCCTAACACTAGCCCTAACCCTAATGCTAATTGTAAAAGTAGCCATAATCCTAACCCTAGGAATAAAACAAAATTGAGAAGTAGCCCTAACCCTAAAACTTAACTTAAACCAAACCCTAACACTACAACTAGACCTAACCCTAGCCCTAGAGTCCTTACCATAACCTCAAACTACCCCTGACCATGACTCATATCCTAACAGTCACCTAGACTGTTAACAACACTCTAATCTTAAACCGAAATCTAACAGTAACCCTAGCCCTTATTTGTGTCCTAATCCTATCCCTAAAACTACCTCTGACCCTGCCTCCTTTTCTAATACTAATCCTAGCTCTAAATATCAACATAATCTTAAAACTAATCCTAACACTAGAGGTCTAACCTCTAAAACTAACCGTAAATAGAACCCCAATTTTAACCCTCATTCTTACATTAGCCATTGCCCTAACCTTAGTCCTAAACCCAAAAGAAAAAGTAGCCCTAACTGAGCCCTAAACCTAGCTTTAATCCTAACCCAAATGCTACCCCTAACACTAGCTCTAACCCTATCCCTAACCGTAAGCAAAATGCTAACCCTAATGGTAACCCTAGAACTCTCCCTAATCTTAAGGTTAACAAAAACCCTAAGTCAATTAATAGTCCTAAACCTAACCATCATTCTAGCTCTAACCCTATCCCAAACGCTAACCCTAACCCTAACCCTGACCCTTATTTTGACCATAACAATTACCCTAGGTCTAAACCTGACCCTAACCCTAGACGGAACCCTAACAGTAGCCCTACCAATACTTACACCTAATCCTAACCCTATCACAAGCCCTAGACGTAAACATAATTCAAAATGTAGCTTTAACTCTAGCCCTAGACCAAAGTAAAAGAAAACTATCCCTAGTTCTAACAATAACCCTTAAACTAATGCAAAGACTAAAACTAATCCTAGACAGAAACCTAACCCTAATTCTGGCTTCAACCTTAATTCTATCTCTGATCTGAACACTGACCCTCACTTTAACATTAAACCTATCTCTAAACCTGACCCTAAACAAAAACCTAAACCTAACACAACACCTAGCTATAACCCTAACCCTGCAACTAGCCCTATTTATAATCCTAGCTCTTACATTACCCATAGCCTTAACCTTAGACCTTAATGTAACACAAAATGTAGAGCGAATCCTACGCCTAAACCTAGCCATAAAGCATAACCCTAACCCTAGCCCTAGCAGTAACACTAATCCTAAACCTAGCCTTAGTCCTAACCCTAGTTCAAAGCCTAATCCTTACCCTAAATATAACCATAGACCTATCCCTAACTCTGAAGCTAACACTAACTAGCCTTAATTCTAACTTTAACCATAACCCTAAACCTAGCTCTAAACCTACCCATTACAGTATCCCTAACCCTAACCCCATTAATACTCCTAACCGTAGGTCTCACTCTAGCTCTAACCCTATCCCAAATCCTAATGCTAACCCTGACCCTTATTCTGACCTTAATGCTAACCCTAGGTATAAACCTGACTGTAAATCTAGGCCAAAACCTAACACTAACTCTACACCTAAACCTAATTCTAAAGCTAGCCTTAACTCTAGCCCTGGACCTAAACAAAAATCTAGCCCTAACAAAAACCCTTAACCTAACCCAAACACTAAACTTACTCCTAGACCTAAACCTAGTCCTAATTCTGGCTCTAAACCTAATTCTAACTCTAAGCAACACACTGACCCTGCTTTTAACAGCAAATCTACCTATAAACCTGACTCTAATCGAAAATATAAACCTAACACTAGACTTAGCCATGACCCTAACCCTAAAACTAGCCCTAATCATAACCCGAGCTCTTACATTATCCATAGCCCTATACTTTTGCCTTAACATAACACAAAACCTAGAGCAAATCCTAGGCCTAAACCTAGCCCTAAGCCTACTCCTAACCCTAACTCTAGCCCTAACCCTAACCCTAACTTAGTCCTAAACCTAGCTTGAATCCTAACCCTTACCATAAATATAATCTTAGACCTATCCCTAATTCTAAAACTAAACCTACCCCTAATTCTAACCTTAATCCTAGCCTTAAAACTAGCTCTAAACCACCCATTACCCTAACACTAATCCCAAACATATTGATAACCCTAGCTGTAACCCTAACCCTAACCCTAACAAAAAATCTAATCCTGGTCCTAACCCTAAACCTAACACTCACCATGGCCCTCTAGCTCAAACCCTCACCCTTACCCTAAACATAACCCTAGCCCAAACCCTAACCCAAATACTAGCTCTAATCCTAACCATAAACATAGCCCAACCCCTAGCTCTAAATCTATCCATTACCCTAAACGTAACCCTAAATCTAATGCTAAACCTAGCCCTAACTCTTACCTGAACTCTATCCCTAGCCCTGATTCTAACCCAAACCCTCAACCTAACCCTTACTCAATCCCTGACCCTTACCCTTAACCTAAACATAAGACTTACCCTAAGTCTAAATCTAACCCTAACCCTATCCCTAATCATAAACTGAACCCTAACCTTAACCCTAGCTCTAACCTCACTCATTACCCTAACCCTAACCATAAACCTCATGATAACCATAGCCCTAATCCAAAACATATTCTAATCCTAACCATAAACCTAAACCTAGACCTAACTTTAAACATAATCCTTGCGATATTCCTAAGCTTAGCTCAAACCCTAACCATAGCCTATATCTAACACTACACTAGTCATAAACCTAACCCTAACCCTAACCTAATATCTAAACTTGTCCATTACCCTAAACCTAATGATAACACTAGAACCAACCATATACTAACCCTAACACTAACCATAATCTTAACCCTAGTCCTAACCCTAAACCTAACCCTAGCCTTAGCACTAACCCTAGCTCAAATGCTAAAGCGTACCCTAAACCTAACCCTAACCCTAGCCTTAACACTAACCCTAACCCTAGCCATAAATCTTAACCATAACTCTATTCCTAACACTAACTCTAACCCTATCAATTACCCTAAAGATAACCATAACCCTAATGCTAACCCTAGGCATAACCCTTACCCTATCCATTACCCTAAACCTAATCTGAACCCTAAACCTAACCTGAAGCATAAACCTAACCCTATCCATTACCCTAACCCTAACTCTAAATATAACACTAATTTGAGTCATAACCCTAAACCTTAACCTACCCAAACCCAAAACCTGACCCTCACCATTTTAATACCCTTAGCTCTAAACCTGAACTTTACCCTAAACCTAACTCTGACACTAGACCTAGCCAAAAAAACTTACCCTAAAACTATCCCTAACCGTAAACTTAGACATGATATTAGCCCTAGCCCTAATACTTGCCATAACCCTAACACAAATGCTAGCCCTAATCCTAGCCCTAAACCTAGCCTTTATCCTAACCTGTGCCCTAACTTAGCCCTATCACTAATTTTATCCCTCGCCCTTTTTCTGAACCAAGCTATAACCCATCCCTTCCAGTAAAGCTAAACCTAGACCTAAACCTACAACTAACCCTAGACCTGATCCTAGCCCTAATTTAGCCCTAAACCTCTTACTAACACTAAGACTTACCCCAACTCTCACCGTAGCCCTATTCCTAGTTCTAACACTATCCCTTACCATAACCCTAACACTTGCTTAACCTTTGCACTAACCCTAGCCCTAGTCTAAACCTTAGATCTAACCATAACTCTAAATCTAACCCTAAACCTAACCATAAAACACACACTAAGATTAGCCCTAACACTAATGCTAATTCTGAAACTAGCCCTAAACTAGTTGTAGCCCTAAATCAAAACCGAGCCAAAGCCCTAACCCTAAACTTTAATTTAAACCAAAACTTAATCCAATACCTGGCAATAACCCTAGCCCAAATTCTAGTCCTATCCTAACCCTAAAACTACCCTTGACCCTTACTCTGACCCTATAAATAACCTTACCTCAAAATCACCCTAAAAATAAACCTAACCCTAAAACTAGACACAGCCCTTAACCTAACCGTAACCCTAAATCTTGCCCTAACCCTAAACCTAACCCTAGCCTTAATCCTAACTATAAACTTAGACCTAAACCTAGCTCTAACCCTATCCATTACCCTAACCCTAACACTAAACGTAATGCTAACTCCTGGATATCCTTAACCCTATCTCTAACTCTACATTTATCCATTACCCTAAACCTAACCTGAACCCTAAACCTAACTATATTCATTACCCTAACCTTAGTCCTAAACCTAATGCTAATTAGAGCCCTAACCCTTAACCTTAACCTGACCCAAACCATAACTGTTACTGGGAACCTAATAATAACCTTATCTCTTAAACTGACCCAAACCACCAAACTAACACTTACACTAGAACTAGCCATAAACCTCACCCTAAAACTAACCCTAACCCTAAAACTAGACATGATATTAGCCCTACCTATAATCCTAGCCCTAACCCTAACACAAAATCTATCCATAATCCTAGCACTTAACCTATCCTAGTCCTAACCCTAACCCTAACCCTAGCCCTAAAACTAGGCCTAGCCCTAACACTAATCCTAGCACTAATCCTAGTACTAATTTTGACCTAAACATAACCCTAGCCCTAAGACTAACTCTAACTCTCATTGTAGTCCTATCCCTAGTTTTAAACCTATACCTTAATATAACCCAAACCCTAGCCCTAAACCTAGCCACAACCCTAGCCCTAACTTTTGTCCTAGCCCTAAACCTAGATCTAATCCTAACTCTAAATCTAACCCTAACTCTAAGCCTAAACCTCACCCTAACACCAGCCCTATGCCTAATGCTAATTGGAAAACTAGCTCTAACCCTGGCCCTAGCACTCAAATAAAACTGAGTCATAGGCTTAACACTAAACCTTACCCTAAATCAAACCCTAACCCTATACCTAGCCCTAACCCTAGCACTAATTTGAGTCGGAATCCTAACTCTAGAATTTACGATGACGGTGACTTGGACCGTAACACTAACCCTATTCTATACATCACTCTAACGCTAAACATCACCATAACCCTAAACCTAACCCTAAAAATAACCTAATTGGAACTCTAGTTCTCAAATTAGCCATGGCCCTGCCCTAAAAGAAAACCTAGCCCTAATCTGAGACCTAAACCTAGCTTTAAACCTAAACATAAGATTAAACTTAGCCATATCCCTAACCCTAATACTATCTCCAAACCTATCTCTAAACCTGTTCCTTACCCTAAGCCAAACCCTCACCCTAATGCTACCCTACTCCTAACATTAATCCTTAGCCTACCCCAAACCATAACTCTAATAGTAATCCTCACCTTATTTCTCATTCTAGCTTTAACCCTAATCCAAAATCTAACCCTAATCCTGACCCTTATTCTGACCCTAACTCCAACCCTAGGTTTAAACCTGACCCTAAACCTAAACCAAAACCTAACATTATTCCTACAGGTAACCCTATACCTAAACCTAACCCCAACACCAGACCTAGAAAAAAGCCTAATCCTAAATCTAGCCATAACTCGAGCACTAGCCCTCAAAAAGCCTAGCCCTAGGCATAACAATAACCCTTAACCTAACTCAAACATTAACCCTAGCCCTAGACCTAAGACTAGCCCTAATTCTGGCCCTAACCTTAAACCTAACTCCAACCCGAGTAATGACCCTTACCCTAACACAAACCTAGCTCTAAATTTTATGCTAACCCCAAATCTAGCCATAACCCTAACACTAGACCTAGCCATAACCCTAACCCTAGCTCTTTCACTACCTGTAGCCCTAATGCTAGCCCTAAACCTCAAACAAAACCTAGTTCTAATCCTAGACCTAAACGTAGCCCTAAGCCTAACCCTAACCCTAACCCTAACCCTAACCCTAAACCTAATCCTAACCCTAACCCTAACCCTCGCCCTAGCCCGAACACTAGGTCAAACACTAACCCTTTACATAAACATAACCCTAGCCCTAACCCTAACCCTAATGCTAATCCTAGCCTAATCCTAATCAAAACCAATACCAAACCCTATCTCTAAATCTATCCATTACCTTAAACATAAACCTAACCCTAATGCTAATACTAGCACTAAACTTAACCTTAATCCTAAACCTAGACCTGACACTAACCATAACCCTTATTCTGGCCCTAACCATGGGTCAAACCCTAACACTTACCCTAAACCTAACCCTAACACTAACCCTAGGCCTAACCCTAATCCTAAATTTAACCCTAGACCTAATCCTAACCATAATCCTAGCCCTAAACCTATCAATTACCTTAAACATAAACCTAACCCAAATGTTAACCCTAGGCCTAAACTTAAACCTATCACTAACACTAACTCTATCCATTACCTAAACCTAATCTGAACATTAAACCTAACCCTATCAATTACTCTAACCCTAATCCTAACACTAACACTAATGCTAATTCAAGCCCTAAACCTAAACCCTAACCCAAACCAAACTCTGAAAAAGACACTGATACAGCTAGCTTAGTAATAATACAGCTAGCTCTAAACCTGATCCTCACCCTAATACTAACCCTTACACTAGACCTAGATATAAAACTAACCATAACACTATCCCTAACCAAACCATAGACCTGACACTAGCAATCTACCTAATTCTTGCCCTAAACCTAACACAAACCCTAGCCCTCATCCTAGCCCTAAACCCAGCCTTAATCCTAATCTGAACCCTAATCCTAGCCCATTCCATAATTTCAACCCTCACCCTAGTTCTGAACCTATGTATAACCACATCCCTTCCCCTAACCCTAACCCTAACCCTAACACTATCACTAACCCTAACCTGAGCCCTAACACTAGGCCTAACCATAACAGTAACCCTAGCTGTAATCCTAGCCCTAATTTATTGCTAAATGTAACCCATACTGTAACCCTAGCCCTAAGACTAACTCTAATGCTCGATCTAGACCTATTTCTAGTACTAAATTCATCTGTTACCATAACCCTAACCTTAGTCCTAACCCTAGCTTTAACCCTAGATCTAATCATAATTCTAAAACTAACCCTTACCCTAAGCCTAAACCTCAACCACCACTAGCCCTAACACTATCACTAATCCTCAAACTAGCCCTAACCCAAGCCCGACACCTAAAAGAAAACGGAGCCATAGTCCTAATGCCTATCCTAACCTAAGTGTAACCATATACCTGACATTAGTCCTAGCCCTAATTCTTATTCTAACCTTAACACAAAACCTAACCGTACACCTACACTTAATCCTAGCTCTAATTCGAATGTTATCCCTAACCCTAAAACTGACAGTGACCCTGATACTGACCCTATAACTTACCCTATCTCAAATCATAACCCTAAAACTAAACCTAATCCTAACACTAGACCTAGCCCTAACCCTAACCCTAAATCTAGCCCTAATCATACTGCTAGTTCTTGCATTAGCCATAACCCTATCTTAGCCATAACCTGATCTAAAATCTAGCCCTAATCTGAGCCCTAAACCTAGTTTTAACCCTAACCCTAATCCTTACCCTAAACCTAATCCTAACCCTAGCCTTAATCCTAAACATAACCCTAGCCCTAACCCAGCTCTAATCCTATCCTTTACCTTAACAGTAAACCTAACCCTAATGCTAAGCCTAGGAAAACCCTAACCCTACCCATAAGTCTAACACTATTACCTAAACCTAACCTGAATCCTAAACCTAACTATATCCATTACCCTAACCCTAAACCTACCCCCAATGTTAATTTGAGCCCTAAACATAAACCTCACCCTTCGCAAACCCTAACCCTTTTCCGGACCCTAATAATACCCATATCTAAAACTGAACCTAACCCTTAACCTAACCCTTACACTATTCCTAACCACAAATTAACCATAAAACTATCTCCAATCATGACACTAGACTTGACCTTAGCCCTAGTGATAATGCTCGACCTAACCCTAACAAATATTTTAACCTTAATCCAGGCCATAAACTTAGCTTTAATCCTAACCCTAGTCTGAACACTAGCCCTAACCCTAAATTGAACCATCACCCTAGGCCTAAACCTAGCTATAACATCACACCATATCCTCACCCTAATCCTAACCCTAGCTCTTAACCAAGGCCTAGGCATAATACTAACCCTAGCTGTAATTCTATCCCTAATTTTGCCCTAATACTAAACCTAACAATATCCCTAGCCCTAAGACTAACTCTAACGCTCACCCTAGCCCTATCCCTAGTTCTAAACTTATACCTTTCTAAAAGCAAAAGCCTAGCCCTAACCCTAGCACAAACCTAGCCCTAAACTTAGGTCTAGCCATAAACCTAGATCTAACACAAACTCTAAATCTAAACCTAACCCTAAACCTAAACCTCATCCTAACACTAGCCCTAACCCTAATGCTAATTTGAAAACTTGCCCTAAGCCTAGCGCTAGCCCTCAAACAAAACTGAGCTATAGCCCTAATCCTAACCCTTAACCTAAATCAAATCCTAATGCTACATCTAGCCCTAACCCTAACCCTACAACTAATATTGACCCTGACTCTGAACCTAAAACTAACCCTAGCTCTAAATATCATCCTAACCCTAAACCTAACCCAAACACTAGACCTAGCCCTATCCCTAACTCTAGTCCTAATCATAAAACCAGTTCTTACATTAGCTATAGCACTACCCCTAATACAAAACCTAGCCCTAGTCTGAGCCCTAACTCTAGATTTAACCCTAGTCCTAACCCTAATCTTAGCTCTAAACTTTTCCCTTACCTTAAGTCAAACCCTCACCCTAAAGCTACCGTAGGTCAAACCCTAATAGAGAGCCTACCCCAAAACTTAACTCTATTACTAGTCATAACCCTAGACCTTATTCTATCTTTAAACCTAATTCAAAGCCTAAGCCTAACCCTGACCCTTATTCTGACCCTAACACTAACCCTAGGAATAAGCCTGACCCTAATCCTAAACCAAACCCTAACACTAGCCCTACCGGTAAACCTATACATAAACTTACCACAACACTAATGCTAGACATAAAATTAGTCCTAAATATAGAATAACTCTACTCCTAGCCCTAACAATAACCATTAACCTAACACAAAGACTAACTCTACCCCTAGACCTAAACCTAGTTCTAATTCTGGTCCTAACAATAAATCCAATACTAACCTGAACACTGACCCTTACCCTAACATAAACCCTAGCTCTAAATCTTATCCTAACCCAAAACCTAAACCTGACACAGGATTTATGCAGAAACCTAACACTCAAACTAACCATAATCATAACCCTAAATTTACATTACCCATATCCCTAATGCTACACATAAACCTCAAATAAAACCTAGCCCTAAACCTAGCCATAAGCATAACCCTAACCTTAACCTAACCAAACCCTACCCTAACACTTGCCATAGCCCTTACCCTAGCTCAAACTCTAACCCTTACCCTAAGCATAATTCTAGCCCTAACCCTAACCCTAATCCTAGCCCGAATCCTAACTGTAACGATAGCCAAAATCCTAGATCTAACTTTTTCCATTACTTTAAACATAAGCCTGACCCTAATGCTAACCCTAGCCCTAAGCTTAATCCTAAACCTAATCGTAGCTGTGACTCTAACCCTAAACCTCATGCTAGCCCTAACCCTAGCTCAAACATTAACACTTACCCTAAGCCTAACCTAACACTAACCCTAAGCCTAATGCTAATCCTAGCCCTAATCCTAAACTTAATCCAATCCCTAACACTAGCACTAACCCTATCCACTACCCTAAACATAAGCCTAAGTTAAATGTTAACACCAGGCCTAAACCTAAACCTATTCCTATCCTTAACATTAACCCTATACATTACTGTAAACCTAAACTGAACCCTAAACATAAACCTATCCATTACTCTAAACTGAATACCAACCCTAATGCTAATCCAAGCCATAACTGTAAACCTTAACACAAACCAACCCTAACCCGGACTCTGACCCTAATAATACACCTAGCTCTAAACCTGACCACTACCCTAAACCTAACCCTTACATTAGACCTAGCCATAAACCAAACCCTAAATCTATCCCTAATTGTAACCCTAGACCTGATATTAGCCCTAGCCCTAATCTTAGCCCTAACCCTAACACAAAACCTAGCCCTCATCCTACCCCTAAACCTAGCCTTAATCCTAACCAGAACCCTCACCCTATCCCTAACCCCTATTTTAACCCTATCCCTAGCCCTGAACAAAGCTATATAACCCCATCATTGTCCCTAAAACTAACCCTAACCCTAGCCATAGCCATAGGTCTAACCCTAACAATAATCCTAGTGCTAATCCCAGCCTGAATTTAGCCCTAAACTTAACCCTATCCCTAACACTAGCCCTAAGACTGACTCTAACTCTCAACCCTTGCCCTATTTCTATTTCTAACCCTAACCATTACTGTAGCCCTCACATTAGCCTTAACCTTAGCCCTAACCCTAGATCTAACAATAATGATAAATCTAACCCTAATTTTAAGCCTAAACCTCACCCTACCACTGGCCCTAACACTATTGCTAATCCGAACCTAGCTGTAACCCTAGCCCTAGCCCTAAAATAAAACCGAGCCTTTGCTCTAACACTAAAAATACCATATACCAAACCCTACCACTATAACTAGCAATAACTCTAGCTTTACTTCGAGTCCTAGGCCTAAAATTAACCCTGACCCAACTCTTATACAAACACTAACCCTAGATCTATATATCACCCTAACTCTAAAGCTAATACTAACACAAGTCCGAGCCCAAATCCTAACCCTAAAACAAACCCTGATCGTAACCCTAGTTCTTACATTGGAAATAGACCTAACCCTAACACAAAATAGTCCTAATCCAAGCCCTGACTAGATTTAACCCTAACCCTAACTCTAAACCCAGCCCTAAATGTAGCCCTAACCCTAGCTCTAATACTATCCCTTACTCTAAGCCAAAACCTATCCATAATGCTAAACCTAGTCCTAATTATAATACTTAGCCCAGACCAAACACTAGCCCTATTACTAGTCCTAACACTAGCCCTCATTGTAGCTCTAACCCTAACCCAAAACCTAACTCTAAACTTCACAATTATTCTGACCCTAACACTAATTATAGGTGTAAACCTCACCCTAACCCTTAACCAAAACTTGAAACTAGCCCTACCACTAACCTTATACCTAAACCTAACCCTAACACTAGTCGTACACCTAAACCTAATCCTAAATCTAGCGATAACTCTAGCCCTACACAAAAACAAATTTTAGTTTTAGCTCTAACAATAACAATTAACCTAAAAGAAACACTAACCCTACCCCTATACCTAACCCTAGTCCTAATTCTGGCTTTCACCCTAAACCTAAAACTTACTTGAACACTGACCCTGACACTAACACTAAACCTAGCTCTAAACCCTACCCTGAACCAAAATCTAAATTTAACAAAGACCTAGCAATAGCCCTAACCCTAAAACTAGCCCTAATTCGAACCCTATATCTTACATTAACCATAGCACTAACCCTAGGCCTAAACCTAACACAAAACCTAGCCCTAATCCGATGCCTAATCCTACCCTAAGCATAATCCTCTCTTTAACCCCAGCCCTAACACTAACCCTAACCTCACCTTAGTTCTAACCCTAGCTCAAAGCCTAACACTTAGCCTAAACATAACCCTAGGAGTATCCCTAACCATAACCGCAACCCTAGCCCTACTCCTAATATTAACCCTAGCTCTATCCCTAGCTCTAAACCTAGCCATTACCTTAACTCTAACCATAACCCTAATGATAACCCTAGCCCTAACCCTAACCAAAAAACTAATACATATCATAAACATAACCCTAGACCTAACCGTAAACCTAACCCTTGCTGTAGCCATAACCCTAATTCAAACCCTAACCCTTACCTGAAACCCAACAGTAAACCTAGCCCTAAAACTAAACCTAACCTTAAATCTAACCTTAACACTAAAGGTAACCTTACATCTAACCCAATATATTACCCTAAACATAACACTAACCCTAATGAAAACCCTAACCCTAACCCTAAACCTAACCCACACCATAACCCTAATCCTAATCCTAGACCTGGCACTACCCTCACCCTAAGACTAACCCTAGCTCAAAATCTAAACTTTAATATAATCCTAACCTTAATCCGACCCTAAGCTAGTGATACTAGCCCTAACTCAACCCTAAGCCTAACTCTAGACCTAATCTTAACAATAACCTTAGACCTAACCCTAGCTCTATCAGTATACATTATCCTTATGATAAACCTAATCCTAATGCTAACCCTAGGCATAACCCTAACCATTTTGCTAACCTGAAACTTCTCCATTCCCCTAAACCTACCCTGAACCATAAACCTAAACCTATCCATTACTCTAACCCTAACCCTAAAGCTCATTTGAGCCCTATCCTTAAACATTAAGCTAAAACAAACCCTAACGCTGATCCTCACCCTATAAATACACCTAGCTCTAAACCTGATCCCTACCCTAAGCCTAACGCTTATACAAGACCTAGACACAAACCTAACCCTAAATCTACCCCCAAATCTAACACTAGACCTGACATTAGCCCTAACCCTAATTCTAGAACTAAACCTACAACAAACCTTAGCATTAATTCTAGCCCAAAACCTAGCCTTAATCATATCCCTAACCCTATCGGTAGACCTTACCCTAATTCTAAACATCACCCTACCTCTAAACGTAGCTATAAGCCATCCCTTACCGTAAAGATAACCACAACCCTAGTCCTAATGCTAAGCCTAAGCTGCACACTAAACCTAGCCCTAATCCTAGTCCTAATTTAGCCCAATCCCTAAAAGTAATCATAAACCTAGCTCTAACACTAACTCTAACTCTCATCCTAGACCTATCCTTATTTCTAACCCTATCTGTTACCATAATCCTAACTCTAGCCCTAACACTTGCCCTACCCTTAGACCTGGCCCGAACCCTAGATCTAATATTAACTCCAAACTTAACCCTAACCCTAAGCATAGCCTAACACTAACACTAGTCCTAATCCTAATGCTAATCATATAACTAGTGCTAACACTAAACCTAGGACTAAAACCAAATTGAGAAATACCCCTAATCTTAAACCTTAAACCAAACCCTAACACTACACCTAGACATAACCCTAGGCCTAATTGGAGTCCTAACTCTAACCTTAAAACTTATCCTGTCCCTGACTCATATCCAAATAGTCAGCCTAGCTCTAAACACCATGCTAAACTTAAACGAAACCCTAAGAGTAACCGTAGCCCTAATACATAACCCAAACCTTAAAAACTAACCCAGACCCAAACTCATATCCTAACATTCACCCTAGCTCCAAACACCACCTTCATCTTAAACTGAACCATATAAATAAACCTAGCCCTTATTTGACTCCTTAACCTAACCCTAAAACAAACACTGATGCTTACTCAGATCCTAACAATAACCCTAGCTTTAAATATTACCCTAATCTTAAACCTAACACTTACACTACACCTACCCCTAGCCCTAATCCTAAAACTAACCCTAATTGTAACCCTAGTTTTTTACATTAGCCATTTACTTAACCCTAACACGAAAACTAGCCCTAATCTGAGTCCGAAACATAGATTTAACCCTAAACCTAGCCCTAACTCTAGCTCTAAGGCTATCACTTACCCTAAGCCAAACACTAACATTAATGGTAACCCTAGACCTAACACTAATCTTTAGGCTAATCAAAACATTAACCCTATTAATAGTCCTAAATCAAGCCATCACTCTAGCTCTAACCCTATCCCAAACCCTAATACTAACCCTGATCCTTATTCTTATCCTAACATTAACCCTTGGTGTAAACCTGACCCTAACCCAAGACCAAACCATAACACTAGCTCTAGACCTAAACTTAATCATAAATCTAAACTTAAATCTAGCCCTAGACCTATTCAAAAACCTGGCCTTAGCCCTAACAATAACCCTGAACCTAACCCAAACACTAACCATACCCCTAGACCTAAACCTTGTCTTAATTCTGGCTGTAACCCTAACTCTAACTCTAACCCAAACACTGGCCCTGCCTTTATAGTAAACCTATCTCTAAATTTGACCTTACCTGAAAATCTAACGCTAACACTATACCTAGCCGTAACTCTAATCCTAAAACTAGCCCTAAATATAACCCCAGCTATTACATTACTCACAGCTCTAACCCTAGGCGTAAACCTAACACAAAACCTTTAGCTAATACCAGGCCTAAACCTAGCCTTAAGCATAAATCTAACCCTCGCCCTAACCCTAATGTAAACCTCACCTTACTCCTAATTCTAGCTAAAAGCCTAACACTTATGCTAAACATAAACCTACAAGTATCCCTAAAAATAACCCTAACCCTAGTCATAATCTTTATCTCAACCATAGTCCTAAACCTACCATTTACCCTAAACCTAACCCTAACCCTATTGATAATCCTAGGCCTAACCTTAATGCTATAAGTAACTGGAAAACTAATCCTAGACCTAACCCTCACACTCACACTCACCATAGACTTAACACTACCTCAAACCCTAGCCCTTATCAAAAACCTAAACCTAAACATAGCTCTAACCCTATGTCTAAACCTCTATCTGACCCTAACTCTAACCCTAAACATACATCTAAACCTAACCATTACCCTAACCTTAACCCTACTCCTAATGATGACCTAGCCCTAATCCTAACCCTAACCCTAACCATACTGTAATCTTATCCCTAGAATTAACCCTAAACCTAACCCTCACCGTAGGCATTACCCTAGCTCAAACCTAAACTTTATGCTAAACATAACCCTGACCTGAACCCTAGTTCTAACCCTAACCCTAACCGTAACTCCAGGCCTATTCCTAACCATAAACCTAGCCCTAAACTTAGAGCTAAACTATCCATTATACTAATACTAACCCTTACCCTGATACCAACCATAGACCTAACCCTAACCCTAACAATTAGTGAAACCTAACCTGAACCCTAAATGAAACCTTATCCCTACCCTAACCCACACCCAAATGCTAACTCGAGCCGTAACCCTAAACCCTAACTTTATCGAAAATCTAACTCTGACCCTAACCCTAATAAATCCACTAGCTCTAAAGCTGACCCTTATCTTAAACCTAACACTTACAGTAGACCTAGCCATAATCATAATCCTAAAACTATACCCAACTGTAAGCCTAGACCTGACATTAGCCCTAGTCCTAATCCTAGCCCCAAACTTAACACAAAGCACAGACCTTATCATAGCAGTAAACATACCCTTACTCCTAACCCTAACCCTAACACTGACCTAGCCCTAATCTTATCACTAATTTAGCCCTATTCCTAACCGAAGCCTTAACCTAGCCATAAGTTTAACTCTCACCCTAGCCCGATCCTTTGTTCTAACCCAACCCCTTACCAGAACCTTAATCCTAGACATAACCCTAGCCCTATCCTTAGCCCTAGCCCTAACCTAGATTTAATTTTAACTCTAAATCTAACAATATCCCTAAGCTTAACCCTAACCCTAAACATAACTTTAAATCTAAATTTAACCCTAAGGCTAAACCTAAACCTAACACTAGCCCTAACCCTAATGCTAATCCTAAAACTAGCCCTAAACCTAGCCCTAGCCCTAGACCTAAAACAAAACTGAACCATAGCCCTAATCTTAATGCTTAACCTAAACGAAACCCTAACCCTAAACCTAGCCCTAATTTGAGTTTTAATCCAAACCCTAAAACTAACACTGACCCTGACTCTGAACATAACACTAATCCTAGCTCTAAACATAACCTTAACCCTAAACCTAAACCTAACACTAGACATAGGCCTAACCCTAACGTAATTCTAACCCTAACCCTCCCACTAAACCTAGCTATAACACCATCAGTTACCCTAAACTTACTTCTAACCCTAACCCTAAATTTAGCCCTAAACATAACCCTGGTACTTACGTTAGCCATAACCCTAACCCTATCATTAACTTAACACAAAACCTAGCCCTAATCCAAGCCCTAACCCCAGTTTTAACCCTAATACTAACCCTAACTCTGCCCTAATCATAAACATAACCCTAGCCCTAACACTAGCTCTAACCCTATCCATTGCCATAAACATAACCCTAACCCTAATGCTAAACCTAGTTCTAAACTTAACACTATCCCTAATCCTAACCCTATTCATTAAAACTTTCCCTATCATCAACCTAACACTAAACCTAATGCTAATTTGAGCCATAATTTTAAAACTTAACATATCCGAAACCCTAACCCAGACCCTGACTTTAAAAATACTCCTAGCTCTAAACCTGACTCTAAGCATAAAACTAACACTTAAACTACATGTAGCCATAAACCTAACACTAAAATTATCTTTAACCATAACCCATGACCTGATATTAGCCCTAGTCCTAATCCTAGCACTAAACTTAAAACAAACCCTAACCCTCATCCTAGCCCTAAACCTAGCCCTAATCATAACCCTCACCTTAACCACAGCCGTAACCTAATTCTAACCCTAACCCTCCCAATAAACCCAGCTATAACACCATCAGTTACCCTAAACTTACTTCTAACCCTAACCCTAAATCTAAACCTAAGCTGAACACTAACCCTAGCCCTAATCCTAGCCCTAATTTAACCCTATCCCCAATTCTAAAGCTAACCATAGCCCTAAGACTAACTCTAACTCTCAAACTAGTCATATCCCTAGTTCTAACCCTATCCCTTAACTTAACCCTAACCCTAGCCCTAAACATAGCCATAAATCTAGCCATAACACTTGCCTAATCCTTATTCCTAGTCCTAACCTTAAATCTAACTCTAACTCTAACTCTAACATTAAACCTAAGCCTAAGCATAACATTAACACTAGCACTAACCATAATACTAATCATGAAACTATCCCTAACCATAACCCTAGCAGTAAAACAAAACCGAGTAATAGCCCTAACACTAAACCTTAACTGAAACCAAACCCTAGCACTACACCTAGACCTAACCCAGCCCTAATTTGAGTCCTAACCTTAACTTTAATACTAACCCTGACTCTGATTTATATCCTAACACTCACCCTAGCTCTAAACACCACCCTCACCTTAAATCAAACCCTTACAGTAACCCTAGCCTTATTTCAAGTTCTAACCCTAACCCTAAACCTAACCCTGACCCTGACTATTAACCTAACACTAAGACTAGCTCTAAATATCACCCTAACCTTTAAACTAATTAACAATAGAGGTTTAACACCTAGTCATAATCCAAAAATTAACCCTAATTGTAACCCTTGTTCTTACATTAGCCATTGTTCTAAACCTAGCCGTAATCCTAACACAAAAACTAGCCCTAAACCAAGCCCTATACCAGCTTTAACCCAAATCTTTGCCCTAACCATAGCCCTACCCTACCTCTAAATCTATCCTTTACCATAAGCCAAACCCTAACACTAAAGCTCACCCTAATCCTTAACCTAACACAAACCCTTACCCTACAAGTCCTAAACCTAGCCCTCATTCTAGATCTGACCATAACCCAATCCCTAATCCTAACCCTGAACTTTATTCTGACCCTAACACTAATCATAGTTCTAAACCTGAACCTAATCCTAAACCAAAGCCTAACTGTTAGCACTTCTAGTAACCTTATACATAAACCTAAACCTAACACTAGCCCTAGACCTAAACCTAATCCTAAATCTAGCCATAACTCGTACCCTAGACCTAAAGAAAAACCTAGACAAAGCCCTAACAATATCCCTTAGCCTCAGCCAAACAATAACTCTTCCCCTAGACAGAACCCTAAACCTTTAATTCTAACCATAAACCTAACCTAAGCACTGACCCTAACAGTAGTTGCTAACAGTAACCCTAGCTCTAAACACCACCCCAACCCTAAACCTAACCCTAAAACTGTACCTATCCCTAACATTAACCCTAAAACTAGACTGATTCATAACAAGTTCTAACATTAGCTGTAGCCCTAACCTATTACAAAACATAGCCCTAATCCAAGGCCTACACTAGCTTTAACCCTAAAGCTAATCCTAATCTTTCCCATAGCCCCAACCCTAGGCCTAAGACTAACCCTAGACCTAATCCTTAGCATAACCCTAGCCCTAACCCTAGCTCTAACCTAACTATTACTCAAATGATAACCTTAATCCTTACGCTAACTTTAGGCCAAACCCTAATTCTATCCCTAACCCAAACCCTATCCATTACCCTACACTTAACATGAACCCTAAACCTAAAACTATCATTATCCTATCCTTAACAATAATGCTAATTCGAGCCCTAAACTTAAACCTAACAGAAACCCTAAACCTGACCCTAACTCTAATAATACCCCTAGCTCTAAAGCTGGCACTAACCATAAACCTAATGCTTAAAATAGACCTAGCTGTAAACCTAACCCTAAACTATGCCTAACTGTAACTTAGAATTGACTTTTGCCCTAGCTCTATTCCTAGTCCTAACCCTAACACAAATCTTAGCCTACATCCTAGCCATAAACTTCACCTTAATTATAAACCGAACCCTAACCCTGATTCTAACCCTCACCCTAAACATAAAACCAACTATAATCCCAACCCTTATCCTAAACCTAATCCTAACCCTAAACCTAACACTAACCCTTGCCCTAAGACTAAGTCTAACTCTGGCTCTAGCCCTATACCGAGTTCTAACCCAATCCCTTACCATCACCCTAAACCTAGACGTAAACTTAGCCCTAACCCTAGCCCTATCCTTAGCCCTAGCTGAAAACCTAGATCTAAACCTAACTCTAAATCTAACCCTAAATCTAAGCCTAAACCTCACACTAACACTAGGCCTAACCCTAACACTAATCATAACACTATTTCGTACATTACCTGTAGCCTTAATCCTAGCCCTAAACTAACTCAAAACCTAGCCTTAATCAGAGTCCTAAACGTAACTTTAACCTTAAACTTAAACCTAACCCTAACCCAAACAAAAGCCCTAATCCTATACATATTCCTAGCCCTAATCTTTGGTCTAACTGTATCCACTACCCTAATGATAACCCTAAAACTTATGCTAAACATTAGGCCTAATCTTAACCCTATCCATTACAATAAACCACATCTAAACCCTAAACCTAACCCTGTCATTAACCCTAACCTTAAATCTAATGCTAATTCGAGCCCTAAACCGTACCTCTAAACTAAACCAAACTCTAACCTTGAAACTGACCCTAATAATAACCCTAGCTCTTAACCTGACCCTTACCCTAAACCTAACCCTTACACTGGAACAAGCAATAAACCTAACACTAAATCTATCCCTAACTGTAACCATAGACCTGTCATTAGCCCTAGGCCTAATACTAGCCCTAACCCTAACACAAACACTAGCCTTCATTATAGCCCTAAGCCTAACCTTATTCCTTACCCTAACCAATACCCTAGTCCTAATCCTAATACTAAACCACACACTAGCCCTCAACCTAGCTGTAACCCACTCCCTTACCCTACATGTAACCTTAACTCTACTGCTAACCTGAGATCTAAACCTAATACTAACCAAAGCCCTAATTTATCCCCATCTCTAACCATAACCCTAGCCCTAGCCGTAAGATTAGCTCTAACTCTCACACTTGCCCTATCACTAGTTCTAACCCTATCCCTTACCATAACCCTAACCCTAGCCCTAACCCTAGTCCTAACCATTGCCCTATCCTTAGTCCCAGCCCTAACCAAAGATCAAATCCTAACTCTAACTCTAACCCTAACCCAAAGCCTAAGCCTAACAATTATAAATACATTTATATTTAGATTCTATGTCTATAGATGCTGACTTCAATTATTATTTAGCATATAGTCATTAGTTACATAAAAGGCATACCCTTGGGTCAGGGGTAGGATGCTATGTTAAAGGGGAAAGGAGTGATGGTATGAGATTAATCTATTTTAGCAAATTGGAGGAGAACGTTAATGAATAGACAGGGGTAATTTATGGAAGAATGTATAAATTCAAATTCCTTATCTGTATTCATAAAATTACCCTATGTATAAATAGTAAAAGTTTGGAGGTTGCAAGTGGGATAGAGGGAGCAAGAAAAAAATAACAAGGAAAGAAAGAGAGAGAGAATGAAAATAAGAGCAAATAAAGGGGTGGTAAGGTGGGGCCTATGCAATTCCTGTATATTATACTATTCTAGTGATTCAGTTCTTAAAGTCCAATTTCATGAAAAGTTCTTGGTTTCATTTATGTTGAGATTGTGAGGGCCAGAGTGGGAAGGGTAAAGGAGAACAGATGAGAAGAGCGAGAATAGAAAATCTCTCAGACCTCTGTTTCCTTTCAGTAGGACGAGTTGTCTATTCCTAGCTTGAGTCTCTTTGATAAGAGAGTTGGAGGTAGTCAGTTTCAGAGTACTTGAACTTCCACCTGGAGCCTCCCTATTCTTAGTCTCTGAGTTGGAAACCAGGTACCTGTACAGTTGCTGTTTCACACTGATAGCTACGCCCCCAAAAAGCTTGTGAGAAAAATCATCAGTTATCACAGCTGGAGGTAGCAGAGTTGGAAAACGGGTACCTGAGCAGCCACAGAACTAAGCTGATAGTCACAGCCAGAGATAGATGGTGAGTAAGGTTTTCCAAGATGGATTCCATCTTTTACCTGTGTAGGGTGTTTGGTGAGGTGGATGGTTCTGGGGTGACCTTTGCCTGTGTCCAGAGCTTGGTCTGGTGTCCGCAAGCAAAGCCTCTATGTTCTGTGCTACCTACCCTCTGCACCAAGAGTGCCTGCATGGCCGAGACTTCCATCTGTTCCGATAGCTAACCCACTGTCATGACTTCCGTCTGCGCCAAAAGCTCATGTGCTGCTGAGACTTCCGTCTGAGCTGAGAACTAATGAGCAGCTGAGACTTCCGATTTCCAACTGAGCCATGAGCAACCACACAGCAGAGTCTTCCATCTGCACATAGAGCTCTAGCGTGGCCCTAGTTTTCTTCAAATTTCTATGATATTGGGCAAGATTCATCTTTTATTTAGCCTTACTATGCTCCAGATGTTTGAGCCTTCTCTGTTCAATGGTTCGCTGTCAGGAACAGTTTGCATTTTAAATTTTTCCTTCATTATGGCTATTGATATGAATGAAAATTTAGCTGGAAATCAAACAATGTTGGAAGGAGGTGCTTGAAACTTCACAAAACAGTTCTCACTGGGCATTCTCTGGTTTCTTTCTTTTGAAGGTAGGCCAAAGCTGAAGCATGCAAAAGCAACTGTATCTGAACCCTTAAAGAGAAAATAGAGAAATATGTATGTATTGAAATAAGTCTTCCAATGATTTGATCAGATTTCCTTGATACTGTGTGGTATTCATCTTTAACATTTCCCACTAGGCTCACCAAGTTTGGTAAATCTAGGATCAATGAAATTCCATACAGGTAAGGGTTAGGGTTATGGTTATGGTTAGGGTTAGGTTTAGGGCTAGTGTTAGAGGTCTTTTTGTTCAAATTCATTTGATGCTGGACTGGATTCATCTTTTCCCTAGCCTTACTATTCTCCCCAGGTTTGGGCCTTCTGGCTTCCGTGGTTCACTGTCAGGAACAGTTTGTATTTTAAGGTTTTACTTCATTTTAACCTCTATGGGTAAATGGAAATAGAGCTTGAAATCAAACAGAGTTGTTTTGAAAGTTTGCTTGAAACTTCACACATTCAATCAGTTCTCAGTGTGCATTTTCTGTTTTGTTTCTTGTGGAAGTAGCCCTATGCTGAAATAGAAAGTAATAGCTTCATCTGTGAGTGCTTTAGGAGCAATCTTCAATATTTTTTGGTTGAATTACTTTGATACTTTACAGGATTCATCCTTTACCTAGCCTTACTTAATAGGATCCCCAATTTGGGCCTTTAGGTTCAATGGTTCACTGTCAGGAACAGTTTGAATTTTTAGGTCTCACTTCATTATGGCCTATAGGTGTGAATGACAATGAAGCTGGAAATCAAATAGGGTTGATAATAGCTTCTTGATACGTCACACACTCAATTAGTTCTCTGAGAGCATTCTCTGCTTTCTTTCTGTTGAATATAGGCCAAAGGAGAAGCATGCAAAAACAACTCTGAGAGCACTTTAGGAGACAACAGGGAAATAAGCATGTAATGAAATACCTCCCACAATTATTTGGTCAGATTTCTTTGATACTGTGCATTTTTCATCTTTTAGCTTGCCCCACTAGGCTTCACAACTTTGGGACTTCTATGATCAAAGGTTATCTAAACAGGTTAGGGTTAAGGTTACAGTTAGGGTTAGTGCTAGGTTTAGACATAGTGTTAGGTTTAGAGTTATTTTTGTTCAAATTTCTATGACACTGGGCAGGATTCAGATTTTACATAGCCTTACTATATTCCCTAGGTTTGGACCTCTTGGGTCAAGGGTTAGCTGTCAGGAAGAGTTTGTATTTTAAGTTTTCACTTTGTTTTGACCTATGTGGGTAAATGGAAATGGAACTGGAAATCACACAGAGTTGGTGCTTGTTACTTCAAACCTCACACACTCAATCAGTTCTCTATGTGCATTCTCTGGTTTATTCTTTGTGAAAGTAGCCCTAAGTGGAAGCATGCAAAGCAACTTTATGTGAGAGCACTTTAGGAGAAAACAGGGAAATATGCATGTACTGAATTTCCTCCCCCAATTATTTGGTAAGAGTTCTTTAATGCTGTGAAAGATTCATCTGTTAGCTTGCTGCACTTGGTTCCACAAGTGTGGGACTTCTAGGATCAAAGGGACTCTAAACAGGTTAAGGTTAGTGTTACGGTTAGTGTTAGGACTAGGTTTAGAACTAATGTTAGGGATAGAGTTAGTTTTGTTTTCAAATTTCTGATACTGGGCAGGAATCATCTTTTTCCTATTTTGACAATATTCCAAATATTTGAGCCTCCTACATAAAGGGTTTGCTTTAAGGAACAGTTTCAATTTTCATGTTTCTCTTCTTTTTGCCCTATAGTGGTGAATGGAAATGAAGCTGGAAATTAAATAGGGTTTGGGCTAGCTGCTTGACTCATCACACACTCAATCAGTTCTCAGTGAGGATTCTCTGGTTTGTTTCCTGTGGAAGTAGCCCTAAGCTGAAGTTGAAAGAAACAGTTTTATATCTGAGCACTTTAGGAGCAAGCAGAATACACATGCGCTGAAAGAGCTTCAATTTTTTTTGTATCAGATTACTTTGATACTGTACAGGATTCATCATTAACCTATCCTTAGTAGGCTCCCCAAGTTTGGGCCTTCATGATTCAATTGTTCACTTTCAGGTACAGTTTCTATTTTAAGGTTTCACTTCATTTTGACCTAAATGGAATTGGAGCTAGAAAGCAAACAGGGTTGATGCTAGCTTCTTCAAACTTCACACACTCAATCAGTTCTCTGTGGGCACTCTCTGGTTTGTTCATTGTGAATATAGCTCTAAGCTGAAGCATGCAAATCAAGTTTATCCTAGAGCACTTTAGGAGAAAAGAGGGAAATATAAATTTATTGAAATACCTTCCTCAATTATTTGGTCATATTTCTTTGATACTGTGCAGGATTCTTCTACTAGCTTGCCCCACTAGAATCTCCAATTTTGGGACTTCTATTGTCACAGGTTCTCTAAACAGCTAAGCGTTAGGATTGGGGATAGAGTCAAATCTAGCATTAGTGTTAGAGTTAGATTTGTTCAAATTTGTTCGATACTGGACAGTATTCATCTTTTCCTTACCCTTGTTAAGTTCCCCAGTTTTGGACTTTCTCAGTTCAAGTGTTCACTGTCAGGAACACTGTACAGTTTAAGGGTTCACTTCACTTTGATCTCTATGGGTAAATGGAAATGGAGCTCAAAATCAAGCAGTGTTGGTGCTAGCTGCTTGAAACTTCACATACTCAATTAATTCCCTTTCGGTACTCTTTGATTTCTTCCTTGTGAAAGTATCCCAGAGCTGAAGCATGCAAAAAAAAACTTGATCTGAGAGCACTTTAGGAGACAACAGGAAAATATGCATGTACTGAACTACCTACCCCAGTAATTTGGTCAGATTTCTTTGATACTGCACAGGATTTATCTGTTAGCTTGTCCCACTAGTCTACACAACTTTGGAACTTCTATCATCAAAGGTTTTCTAAACAGGTTAGGGTTAGTTTTAGGGTTAGGGTTAGGGCTAGTTTTAGAGGGAGTGTTAGGGTCAGAGTTTGTTTTGTTTAAATTTATTTGATATTGGGCAGGAGTCATCTTTTACCTAGCCTTACTCTGTTCACCAGTTTTGGGTTTTCTTGGTTCAAGGTTCACTGTCAGGGACAGTTTGAGTTTTAAGGTTTCACTTCATTTGACTATACAGGTAAATGGAAATGGAGCTAGAAATCAAACAGGGTTTGTGCTAGCTGCTTGAAACTTCACACACTCAATCTGTTCTCTGTCTTCAGTCTGTAGTTTCTTCCTTGTGAATGTAGCTCTAAGTAAAAGCATGCAAAAACAACTTTATCCAAGAGAACTTCATGAGAAATCAGGGAAATATGCATGTCCTGATCTACCTCCCCCAAATTCTTTTGTTAGATTTGCTTGATACTGCACAGAATTCATCTGCTAGCTTGCTGCACAGGGTTTCCCAAGTTTGGGACTTATGTGATCAAAGCTCTATAAAGATAATAGGTTTAGGGTTAGTGTTAGAGTTAGCATTAGAGTTAGAACTAGTGTTAGGGTTAGAGTTATTTTTGTTCAAATTTCTTTGATACTGCGCAGGATTTCCCTTTTACCTAGGCTGATTATGTTCCCCAGTTTTGGGCCTTCTAATTTAAATTGTTCACTGTCAGGAACAGTTTGTATTTTAAAGTTTCTCTTCAAGTTGTCCTATATGGGTAAATGGAAATGCAGCTGGTAATCGAACAGGGTTGCTGCTAGCTGCTTGAAATTTCACACACTCAATCACTTCTCTGTGGGCACACTCTGGTGTCTTCCTAGTGAAAGTTTTCCAAAGCTAGGGCAATAAAAAGAACATTATCCAAGAGCACTTTAGGAAAATTCAGGGGAAATAGGCATGTACTGAAACTGCTCCCCCAGATATTTTGTCAGATTATTTTTGATATTGGGCAGAATTCATCTGTTACCTTGCCCTACTAGGCACCCCAAGTTTGGGACTTCTATGATCAAAGGTTCTATAAACAGGTTAGGGTTAGGTTTAGGGTCTGGTTTAGGGCTAGGGTTATAATTGGTGTTGGGGTTAGAGTTAGTTTTGTTCAAATTTCTTTGATACCAGGCAGGATTCATCTTTTACCTAGGGTTACTCTATTAACCATGTTTGAGCCTTCTTGGTTCATGGTTCACTCTCAGGAACAGTTTGTTTTAAGGTTTCACTTCATTTTGACTTATATGTGTAACTGGAAATGGAGATGGATTAAAAAATGGGTTGATTATAGCTGCTTGAAACTTCAAACACTAAATCAGTTCTCTATGGGCACTCTCTGATTTGTTCCTTATGAATGTAGCCCTATGCTGAAGCATGCAAAACATAGGTTTAGGGTGAGGGCGATGTATAGGGCTAGGTTTAGTGTTAGTGTCAAAGTCAGGGTAAGGGTTAGTTATAGGGTTAGGGATAGGACTCTGTTTAGGGCTAAAATTAGGGCTAGTTGTAGGGTTAGGGTTTGGTTTAAGTTAAGGTTTAGGGTTAGGGCTATGGCTCGGTTTTGTTTTAGTGCTAGGGCTAGTGTTAGGTCTAGATTTTGTATTAGTAATAGAGTTAGAGCTGGTGTTAGGATGAGGTTTAACATTAGGTTTAGGGTTAGATTTAGATTTAGGGTTAGATTTAGTAATAGGGTTTGTTCTAGGTTAGGGTTCTGGAAGGGATAGGGTTAGAACTAGGCATAGGGCTAGGAAGAGAGTTAGTTTTAGACTTAGTACCAGGCTTAGGTTAGGGTTAGGGTTACAGCTAAATTGAGGCTAAGGTTAGTGTTAGGGTTTGGCCTAGGGGTAGGGCTAGCTTTAGGGTTAGCATTGGGGTCAAGGTTAAGTTAAGGGGAATGGATGGTGTTATAGCTAGCTTTAGGTCTAGGATGAGGGTTAGAATTAGAATTTTATGTTTAGGGTTAAAGCTAGGTCTAGTGCTAGGCTTAGTTTAAGGTTAGGGTAATGTTTAGAGCTAGATTTAGTGTTAGGGTCAGCATCAGGTTTAGAGTTATCATTGGGGTCAAGGTTAAGTTAAGGGGAAATGGGTGGTGTTATAGCTAGCTTTATGTCTAGGATGAGGGTTAGAATTAGGATTAGGGTTAGAATTAAAATAAGTTTAGGTCAAGAATGATGGCTAGGTTTTCTGTTAGGTTTGGGGCTAGGACTAGGACTAATGCCAGGTCTCTGGTTATGATTAGGGACAGTTTTAGGATTAGGTTATGCCTAGTTATAATATAAGAGTTATGTTTAGTGTAAGGGTCAGATTTAGAGCTAGGAGTATTATTAGGGTAAGAGTTAGGGTTGGCATTTGGTTTAGGTTAAAGTTTATGGTAAAGGCTTGTGTTAGTGGTAGGTTTATTTTAGGGTTAGGGTAATGGATATGGTTAGGTTTAGATTTCAGTTAAGGTTTAGGGTAAAGAATGGGTTAGGTTTATTGATAGGGTTAGGGTTAGCATTAGGGATAGGTTTATGTTTAGTTTAATGGATAGGTTTAGGGCTCTGGTTAGGGCTAGATTATGGTTTGGATTAAGTCTAGGTTTAGGGTTAATTTTAGGGATAGGGTTTGGTTTAATGTAAGTATTAGGGTTAGGGTAAGTGTTAGGTTTAGGGAAAGGGTTATGTTTAGGTTAGATTAAAGGTTAGTGTTTGAGCTAGGGTTAGAGCTAGGGCGAGGGTTAGATTTAAGTTTAGGTCTAGGATTATGTTTCAGGTTATCGTTTTGTTTAGGGTTAGGGTTATGGCTAGGGTTTGAATTAGGGTTAGGGTTAAGCTTAGGGTAATGGATAATATTAGAGGTAGGGTTAGGTTTAGGGTTAGGGTATGGGTTAGGGCTAGTGTTAGGATTAGGTTTAGTGTAAGGCTTAATATTTCAGCTAAGGTAGGGCCTATTGCAAGGGTTAGGTTTCGGGTTAGGTCTACAGTTACATTTATGTTAAAGGTTAGGTTTAGTGTTAGGGATAGGGTTATAATTAGGGTTAGTGTAAGGATAATGGATAGGGTTAGAGCTAAAATTTGTGCTAGGATTAAATTTAGTATTAGAGCCAGGATTAGGGTTAGGTTTTAGGATGGTGCTATTATTTTGTTTAGTGAAATGGTTTTCCTTGAGCTAGGGTTAGGTCTAAGGCATGGGTTAGGGTTAAGGCTATGATTAGGAATAGGGTTATGCTTAGAACTAAATTTAGGCCTAGGATTATTGCTAGGTTTTATGTTAGGTTTAGGGTCAGGGTTAGAACTATGGGTAATGTAACAGCTAGGGTTATGTTTAGGGCTAGTTTTAGGGTTAGGGTTATGGCTAGGTCTAGTTTTATGTCTAGGTTTTGGGTTAGGTTCAGGTTTCAAGCTAGGTTTTGTGTTAGGGTAAGGGTCAGTGTTCAGGATAGTGTTAGGGTTAGGGTTATAGCCAGAATTAGGACTAGGTTTATGTCCAGGCATAGGATTAGTGTTGGGTTTAGGTTAAGGGTTATTGTGAGGGCTATGGCTAGGTTTATGTTTAAGTCTAGGGCTAGACTTATAGCTATTTTTAGGATTAGCTTTAGGTCTAGGGCTAGTGTTAGGGTTATGTATAGATATAAGTTTAGCAGAAGGGCTAGTGTTATGGTTTGGTTTAGGGATAGGGTCAGGTTTAGACCCCACACTAGTGTTAAGGTCAGAATAAGGGTCAGGGTTAGGGTTAGAGCTAGAATGAGGGCTAGGGTTAGTACTAGTATTATGGTTAGAGTATAACTTGGGCTAAGGGTTAGGGTTAGTACTAGGGTTAGAAGTTGGGTTAGGGTTTGGCTTTGGGTAAGGGAAAGAGGTAGAGCTAGGTTTAGGGTTTTGGTTAGGGTTGGGGCTAGTGTGAGGGTTAAGATTTGGGTTAAATCTAGGTTTAGGGCTTAGATTACAGGTAGGATTTTTGTTAGGGTTACGGGTAGAATTAGGACAACTACTAATGTATGAAAAAGGGTTATTTTTAGGGCTAGTTTTATGGTTAGGGTTAAAGCTAGGTCTAGTGCTAGGCTTAGTTTAAGGTTAGGGTAATGTTTAGAGCTAGATTTAGTGTTAGGGTCAGCATCAGGTTCAGGGTTAGTTTTAGAGTTAGAGTTAGGGCTAATTGTAGGGATAGAATTTGGTTTAGAATAAGGGTTAGTGTTAGGGCTATGGTTTGGTTTTGGTTTATGACTAGGGCTAGGGGTAGCTCAAGTTTTAGGATTAGCATTATTGTTAGGGCTATATTAGTGTTTGGTTTAGGCTTATGATTATGGTTAAATTTAGAGTTAGGTTTATATTTAGAGTTATGATTAGGGCTAGGACTAGGGATAGGGCTAGGGCAAGGGTTAGTCTTAGGGCTAAGGTTAGGGTTTGGATAGGACTAAATAATAGCTAGCATTGGTTCTAGGCTTAGTGTTATTGTTAGGCCTAGAGTTAGGGTGATGGGTTAGGGTTAGGGTTAGGGTTATGATTAGGTTGAGGGTAAAAGATGGAGTTATAGGTGGGTTTAGGGCTAGGGCTAGGGTTAGAATTAGGGTTAAAACTTGGGTTATGGTTTGGGTTAGGGCTAGGGCTAATTTCAAGTCCAGCATTATGGTTAAAGATAGTTTTAGGGTGAGATTTATGGCTACATCTATTGTAATGGTAGGTTTAAGGATAGGGTCAGGTTTAGAGCTAAGGGTATTATTAGGGTCAGGTTCATTATTAGTGTTTGATATAGGTTAAGGTTTTAAGTTATGGCTCGAATTAGCATTAAGGTAAAAATTAGGTTAATGATAGGATTAGGTTTAGGTATCAGGTTAGGTTTAGGGTAATGGATAGGGTTATGAGTATGGATAGGGTTAGGTTTAAGCCTAGGGTTAGCATTAGGGTTAGGATTATGGTTAGGGTAATGTATAGGGTTAAAGCTAAAGTTATTGCTAGGGTTATGGTTACAATTCATGCTAATGTTAGGTCTAGTGTCATGCTAATGTTAGGATTAGGGTGAAAGCTAGGGTTAGGGCAGAGATTCTGGCTAGGTTTTGGGTTAAGTTAAGGCTAGTGTTAGGGTTATGTCTAACATAAATACTAGGGTTACGTACAGGGCTAGTTTTATGGTTAGCGTTAGGGCTAAGTCTATTTTTAGATTTAGGGTTAGGTTTTAGAGTGATGTTTAGAGCTAAGTTTAGGGTTAGGTCTGGTTCAGGGTTAATTTTAGTTTTCGGCTTAAAACTCAAATTAGGGCTAAGGTTGGGGCTATTTGTAGGGTTAAGGTTTGGTTTTGGTTAAGGGTCAGGGTTAGGACTATGGCTTGGTTTTGTATTAGGGCTAGGGCTAGAGTTAGGACTACTTTTAGGATTAGCATTGGGGTTAGGGTTACGGCTAGTGTTAGGTTTAGGCTTATGGTTAGGGTTAGATTTAGATTTAAGGTTAGATCTCGGGTTAGGGCTAGGGCTAAGAAAAGGTCTAGGGATAGGCCTAGGGTTAGAGGTAGGATTAGGGTTCGAATAAAGGATAGGGTTAGAATTAGTTTTAGGGCAAGGGTGAGAGTTAGACTTAGTCTTAAGGCTAGGTTAGGATTAGAGTTAGGAATATGGCTAAATTATGGCTAAGATTAGGGCTATTGTTAGTTTTAGGGTTATGCCCAGGTTTAGGGTAAGGGTTATGATTAAGGCTATGTTTAGGGCTAAGATAAGGGCTAGTGTTTGTTTTAGGGTTAGGGCTAGGATTATAGCTAATGCTAATGTCAGGTCTAGGGTTACCCTAGGGATATTTTCAAGCTTAGGTTTTCGGCTAGGTCTACTGTAAGGATTAGTTTTAGGGTAAGGGTCAGGTTTAGAGCTTGGGGAATTATTAGTGTCATCTTCAGATTTAGGGTTTGGTTTAGGGTTTGAGTTTAGGGTTGCTGATTAGCATTAGGGTTAGGGTTATTGTAATAATAGGGTTACATTTAGGTTTCAGGTTAATTTTAGCATAATTGATAGGGTTGGGCTTAGTGATAGGGTTAGGGTTAGGCCTAGTGTTAGCATTAGGGTAAGGTTTATGTTTAATGTAATGGAAAGAGATAGAGTTTAGTTTAGGGCTAAGGTTATGGTTAAGATTAGGTCTTGAGTTTGAGTTAGTGTGAGGGTTAGTACTAGGGTTATGTTTAGTGTTATGTTTAGCATAAGGGTTAGGTTATGAGCTATGGGTAGGGCTAGAGCAAGGGTTAGGTTAAGAATAGGTCTAGGGTTAGAATTACAGTAGTTTTAGGGTTAGATATAGGGTTAGGGCTAGGATTTTCATTAGGGTTAGGGTTAGGTTTAGTGAATGGATACAGTAAGATTTAGGTTTAGGTTTAGGTTTAGGGTTAGATTTAATTTAGTTTTAAAGTTAGGGCTATGGTTATGTTTAGGATTATGGTAAGGGTTAGGTTTTGAGCTAGGTTTACAGTTAGGTCTTAGTTTTCTTGTTAGGGTTAGGGTAATGGTTAGGGTTAAGACTAGGGTTACCAATAGGTTTAGGGTTAGGTTTACGGTATTGAGTAGGTTTGAACTAGGGTTAGGGCTAGGGTTAAGTTTAGGATTAGGGCTAGGGTTAGGGTTAGATTTACGGATAGTTCTAGGTTTATGTTTATGGTAAGGGTTAGGCTTTTATTTAGGGTTGGAAGTAAGGCTAAGGTTAAGTTAGGATTAGGGCTAGGTTAAGGATTAGGGTTATTCTTGGGGCTTGGTTAAGGCCTAGGATTAGCTCTAGGTTTTGTGTTAGGTTTAGGCCTAGGTTTGGGCTGTGCATAATATAAAAACTAGGGTTATAGGTAGGACTAGTTTTAGGGTAAGGGTTATGGCTAGGTCTAGTGTCATGTTTATATTTTCAGTTAGGGCCACATTTAGAGGTATGTTTACTGTTAAATGCTGGCCAGTAATTGGGTTAGAGTTAGAGTTAGGGTTATAGCCAGAATTACTACTAGGTTTAGGTCTAGGGGTAGGGGTAGTGTTTGGTTTAGGGTAAGGGTTATTGTTAGGACTAGGACTAGGTTTTTGTTTAGGTCTAGGGCTAGAGTTAAGGCTAGATTTAGGATTAGATTTATGTCTAAGGCTAATGGTCGAGTTAGGTTTAGGAATAAGTGTATCAGTAGTGCCAGTGTTAGAGTTTCGTCTAGGGTTATGTTCAGGTTTAGACCTATGTTTAGTGATAGGGTCAGAATAAGGGTCAGGGTTAGCATTAGAGTTTGGGATAGGATTAGAGCTATAATGAGGGTTAGGGTAATAACTATTAAAGGTGTTAAGATTTTGGTTAGCCTAAGGATTAGGGATAGGTCTAGGGTTACCATTAGGGTTAGGGTTTTGCTTAGGGTAAAGGATGAGGTTATAGCTAGTGTCAGGGTTAGAGTTAGGATTAGGGTAATAGCTAGGTTTAGAGCTTGGATTAGGGCTTGGGTTTGTGTTAGCGTTAGGGCTAGGTTTAGGGCAATGTCTAATGTTAAAACTAGGATTACAATTAGGGTTATTTTTAGGGTTAGGTTTAGGGGTAGGTCTAGTGTTATGGTTAGGTTTAATGTTAGGGTGATACTTAGAGCTAGGATTAGTGTTAGGATATGAGTCAGGGTCAGGGTTAGGGTTAGGACTCGAATTAGCGATAGGGTTACTGTTAGATTTTTGTTTAATTTTAGGATTGGGTCTAGAGCTAGGGTAAGTGTTAGGATACGAGTCTATTTCAGGGTTAGATTTAAGGTTAGGTTTTAGAGTCGAATTTAGGCTATGCTTACGTCTAGTTGTAGTTTTAAGATGTTTTAAGTTAAGGTTTAAGTTTATGGCCATTGCTCAGTTTTGTTTTACTGCTAGGGTTAGTGTTAGTGCTAATTTTATGATTAGCATTAGGGTTAGGGCTAGTGTTAGTGTTAGGGTTAAGCTTAGGGTTAGGGTTAGATTTAGATTTAGGGTTAGATCTAGGTTTAGCTTTAGCACTGAGGATAGGGCAAGAGTTAGGGCTAGGGTTACATTATGGTATGTAATAGGGTTAGAACTAGGGATAAGGCTAGTGTGAGTTAGAGTTAGTCTTAGGGCTTGGGTTAGGGAAATGGATAAATTAGGGCTAGGATTAGGGCTGTGGTTAGTGTTCAGCTTAAATATAGAGTAGGGTTTGTGTTAGAATTAAGTTTAGGGTAAGGGATTATGTTATAGCTAGGTTTAGAGGTAGGTTCATATTTATAATTTGGTTAGGGCTTTGGTTATTGTAAGGGTTATGATTAAGGCTAGGTTTAGTGCTAGGATAAGGGCTAGGGTTTGTTTTAGGGTTAGGCCTAAGATTTGGGGTACGGGTAATTTCAGGTATAGAATTATGTTTAAAGATAATTTTATGTTTAGCATTATGGCTACGTCTAGTGTAAGGGTTAGGTTTAGGGGTAGGGTCAGGTTTAGGGCTAGGGGTATATTTATGGACAAGGTGTGGGTTAAGGTTTGAGATAGGTTAAGGTCTAAGTTTAGGGATCGAATTAGCATTAGGGTTAGGGTTTACTGTAATGATAGGGTTAGTATTAGGGTTCAGGTTAGGTTTAGTGTTATCGATAGAAATAGGATTAGAGATAGCATTAGGTTTAGGCCTAGGTTAGCATTAGGGTTAGGGTTATGTTTATGATAATGGATAGGATTAGACTAGGGTTAGGGCTAGGCTTATGGTTAGGGCTTGGTTTAGGTTTAAAGCTCTGGATAGGGCTCAGATTATGGCTAGCTTTTGGGTTAAGTTAGTGCTATGGTTAGGGTTATGGCTAATGTAAGTACTAGAGTTACATTTCAGGCTAATTTTAGGGTTAAGGTTAGGTGTAGATTGAGTGTTAGGGTTAGGTTTAAGGTCAGGGTGATGTTTAGAGCTAGGGTTAATATTAGTGTCAGAGTCAGGGTCAGAGTTAGTTTTAAGGTTTGGCTTAAAACTTGAATTAGGTCTAGGCTTAGGGGTAGGTGTATGGTTAGGATTTCATTTACTTTAAGGATTAGTGTTAGGGCTATGGCTCAGTTTTGTTTTAGTCTAGGGCCAGGGTTAGGGTAAGTTTTAGGATTAGTGTTAGGCTTAGGGCTAATGTTTGGGTTAGGCTTAGGCTTATGGTTAAGGTTAGATTTAGAAATAGGTGTTGATCTAAGGTTAGTGCTAGGGCTAAGGAGAGGGAAAGGATTAGGACAAGAGTTAGGGGTAGGGTTAGGGTTATGGTAAGGAATAGGGTTAGAACTATTCATAGAGCTAGTGTGAGAGAGTTCATCTTATGGCTAGGTTTAGGGTTATGGTTAGGGATATGTCTAAATTAGGGCTAGAGTTAGTGTTAGGTTTAGGCTTAGGTTTAGGGATAGAGTTTGGGTTACGTTTAGTTTAAAGGAACAGGTTATAGCAAGATTGAGTGCTTGGTGAGGATTAATATTAGGGTTAGGGCCAGGGTTAGGGTTAGGGTTATGATTAAGGCTAGGTTTTAGGGCTGAGGGCTAGGCTAGTGTTTGTATTAGGTTTAGGGCTAGTATTAGGTCTAGGGCTAATGTCAGGTCTGGGGTTACAATTAGGGATACATTTAGTGTTAGGTTGATGACTTGGTCCAGTGTAAGGTTTAGTTTTAGGGTAAGGGTCAGTTTTAGAGCTAGGGTTATTATTAGGGTCAGAATGAAGTTTAGGGTTTGGGTTAGGTTAGGGTTTAAGTTTAGGGCTCAAATAACATTAGGTTTAGGTTTAGGGTAATGACAGGGTTTGTTTTAGGGTTTAGTTGTGGTTTAGTGTAATGGATAGGGTTAGAGCTAGGCCTAGGGTTAGCATAGGGGTTAGAGTTATCATTAGGGTAATGGATAGAGTTAGACCTAAGTTTAGGGCTAGGGTTATGTATAAGATTAGGGCTTTTGTTTGGATAAGTGTTAGGTATATTTTAAGGGCTAAAGCTAGGATAAGGATTCTGATTAAGGCTAGGTTTTGGGTTAGGTTAGGTCTAGGGTTAAGACTATAGCTAATGTACAAAGTAAGGTTATGATTAGTGCTAGTTATAAGGTTAGGGTTAAGGCTAGGTCTAGTGTTATAGTTAGATTTACGGTTACAAAGATTTTAGATCTAGGTTTAATGTTAGGGTCAGAGTCAGGGTCAGGGTAAGCTTTTAGGTTAGGGTTAGGATTAGAATTAGGAATATGGGTAGGGATAGGGTTAGGGCTACTTGTAAGGTTAGGGTTGGTTTAGGTTAATGGTTAGGATTAGGGCTATGACTTGGTTTTGTTTTAGGGATAGGGAAAGGGTTAGGTGTAATATTAGGTCTATGTTTAGGGTGATGGTAAGGGAAAAGTTTAGAACTACCCTATAAGTCTAAGGCAAGTGTTATAGGTAGTCTTAGGGCTAGGGTTATGTTTACTGTTACGGATAGGTTAAGGTTTACTTTTAAGGTTCAAATTAGTGTTAGGATTATGTTTAGGGTTAGGCTAATGGATAGCATTAGCATTATGGATAGGGTTTGGCCTAAGATTAGGGCTAGGATTAGTGTTAGGGTTAGGCCTAAAGTTAGAGTTAGGGTTAGGATTAAGGCTAGGTTTAGATCTGGGATTAGGGCAAGTGTTAATATTAGAGTTAGGCCTAGGGTTAGGGCTAGGTTTAGAGTTAGGGTTTGGATTAGGGTTAGGTTTAGTGTAAGGGATGAGATTATACCTAGTTTTAGGGATTGGGTGAGGGTTAGAATTAGGATTAGGGTTAGGGTTAGGGTTAGGCTAGTTTTAGAGTTAGGGTTATGGATAGTTCTATAGTTAGGGTTAGGTTTTGGGTTAGGATAAGGTTTAGAGCTAGGGTTTTTGATAGGATAAGGTTCAGTGTTTGGGATTGCATTGGGGTTAGGGTTAGGGCCAGAATTAGAACTAGGGTTAGGTCTAGGGGTAGGGTTAGCAAGGATTATGTCTAGGATGTGTGTTAACGTTTGTGTTAAGGTTTTGACGAGGATTAGAGCTAGGGCTAATGTCAGGTCTATGGTTAGTTTTAGGGATAGTTTTAGGGTTAGGTTTATATCTAGGTTTCTTGTAAGGGTTAGGTTTATGGTTAGGGTCTGGTTTAGAGCTAGGGTTATTATTAGGGTCAGTGTTACGTTTTAGGTTAGGTTATGGTTTATGTTTAGGGCTCGAATTAGCATTAGATTCAGTGATAGGTTAATGATAGTTTTAGGTTTAGGGTTCAAGTTAGGTGTAGGGTAATGGATAGGGTTAGGGGTGTTCATAGGATTAGGGTTTGGCCTAGGGTTAGCATAAGGGTTAGGGTTATCCTTAGGGTAATGGATACAATTAGAGCTAGGGTTAGGGTTATCCTTTGGGTAATGGATATGGTTAGAACTAGGGTTAGGGCTAGGATTATTCTTAGAATTGGGTATAAGTTTAGGCTTAGTCTTAGGGTTAGGGCTATGGTTAGCGTTAGGGTAAGCTTTAGGTCTAAAGATAGGGTAGGGCTTGGATTAGGGCAAAATTTTGCAATTGGTTAGGGCTATGTCTAAATTAAGAATTTGTTATGATTAGGGATAGTTTAAGGGTTAATATTAAGGCTAGGTATAGTTTCAGGGTTAGGATGATGTTTACAGCTACGGTTAGTGTTAGTGTCAGGGTCAGTGTTCAGATTAAGATTATGGTTAGAATTAATTATGGTTAGAATTAGGACTAGGGTTAGTTCTATGGGAAGAGTTAGTGGTTGGCTTAGGCTAAGGGTTATTATTAGGTCTAGGTCTAGGTTTTTCGTTAGGTCTAGGGTATGAGTTATGGCTAGATTTAGGATTAGGTTTAGGTCTAGGGCTAGTGTTAGGGTTAGGTTTAGGTATAAGGTTACCGGTAGTGCTAGTGTTAGTTTGGTTTAGGGTTAGGTTCAGGTTTAGACCTACGATTAGTGTTGGGGTCAGAATAAGGGTCAGGGTTAGGATTAGGGTTGGGGTAAGGTTTAGAGCTAGAATGAGGGCTAGGGTTAGGACTAGTAATAGGATTAGGTTTCGGGGTAGATTAAGGATTCGGGTTAGAATTAGGATTAGAACTAGTATTAGGGTTTGGCTTTGGGTAAGGGATAGGGTTAGAGGTAGGGTTAGGACTGGAGTTAGGGTTAAAGCTAGGTTTAGAGCTCAGATTAGGGTGAGTTTTGTGTTAGGTTTAGGACTAGGGTTAGAACAATAACTAATGTAAAAACTAGGGTTACAATTAGGGTTATTTTTTGGATTATGGTTAGGGGTTAAACCTCTAGTGTTAGGATTAAGTTTATGGTTAGGGTGATATTTAGAGTGAGTGTTAATATTAGGTTTATAGTCAGGGTCAGGGTTAGTTTTAGGGTTAGGGTTAGGACTCTAAGCCTAGGGTTACTGTAAGGGTTTGGTTTAAAGTTAGGGTGGTGTTTAGAGCTAGGGTGAGTGTTAGGATATGAGTCAGAATCAGGATTAGATTTAGGGCTAGGTTTAGGTTTAGGGTTAGGGTTATGTTTAGAGTAAGGGTTAGAGTTTGACCTAGGGTTAGGGCTAGGACAAGTGTTAGGGTTAGCATTTGGACTAGGGTTTTTGTTAAGATTATGCTTATGTCTAGGGTTATTGCTAGATTTTTTTGTGAGATTTATGGATAGCTTTAAGGCTATGAATAATGAAAGAGCCTGGTTTATGGTTATGGCTAGTTTTAGAGTTAGGGTTATGGATAGTTCTATAGTTAGGGTTAGGTTTTGGGTTAGGATAAGGTTTAGAGCTAGGGTTTTTGATAGGATAAGGTTCAGTGTTTTGGATAGCAATGGGGTTAGGGTTAGGGCCAGAATTAGAACTAGGGTTAGGTCTATGGGTAGGGTTAGACTTTGTGTTAAGTTAATGGTTATTATTAGGGCTAGGATTTTCTTAGTGCTAGGGCTAGAGTTATGTCTATATTTAGGATTAGGTTTAGGTCTAGTGCTAGTATTATGGTTAGGTTAGGTATAGGTTTACCAGTAAGGCTAGTGTAAGGGTTTGGTTTAGAGTTAGGGTCAGGCTTAGACCAAGGTTTAGTGTTAGAGTCAGAATAAGGATCAGGGTTAGGCTTATTCTATGGGATATGGTCAGAAATAGAATGAGGGCTGGGTTAGGACTAGTAATAATGTTAGAGTTTGGGGTAGGCTAAGGATTAGGGTTAGAACTCTGGTATCATTATAATGAGGGTATGGCTTAGGGTAAGGGATAGGGTTAGAGCTAGGGTTAGGGATTTGGTTAGGGTTAGGGTTATGGTTATATTTAGGGTTTGGTTTAAAGCTAGGGTTATTGCTCAGATTAGGGTTAGGTTTTGTGTTAGGGTTATGACTATGATTAATGTAAGATATGGCTTTAGAATTCAGGCTACTTTTTTGGTTAGGGTCAGGGCTAGGTCTAGTGTTTGGCTTACATTTAGGGTTAATTTGATGTTTAGAGCTGGGGTTAGATTTATGGTCAGAGTCATGGTAAGTATTATTTATAGGGATAGGCTGAGGTCTTGATGTAGCATTAGGATTTGGTTTATGTTATGGGTTAGGAATAGGGCTATAGCTCAGTTTTGATTAGGGCTAGGTTTTGTGTTGGATTTATGCCTAGGGTTAGTGCTGGGGGTAATGTAAGATCTAGAGTTCTAATTACGGCTAGTTGTAGGGTAAGGATTATGGTTAGGCCTAATGTTAAGTTTAGATTTTGGTTTATTGTCAATTTTAGAGCTAGATTTATTGTTAGTGTCAGGGTCAGTGTTCAGGTTATAGTTTGAGTTAGGGTGAAAGCCAGAATTAGGAAAAGATTAGGTATAGAGGTAGTGTTAGTGTTTGGACTAGATTAAGGGTTATTATTAGGGATAGGACTAAGATTTTTTTAGGTTTAGGGCTAGAGTTATCACTAGATTTAAGATGAGGTTTAGGTCTAGGACCAGTGATAGGTTTAGGTATAGGTATGGAGTTACCTCTAGGGCTAGTCTTAGGGTTCAGATTAGGGTTAGGTTTAGGTTTAGACCTATGATTAGTGTTAGTGTCAGAATAAGGTCAGGATAAGGGTTTGGGTTTGGGTTATGGTTAGAGCTAGAATGAGGGCTAGGTTTAGGACTAGTAATAGAGTTAGGGTTTGGGTCAGGTTAAGTTTTAGGGTTAGTATTATGGTTAGGGTTTTGCTTAGGTTAAGGGATAGGTTTAGAGCTAGCATTAGGGCTATGGTTAGGGCATGGGTTAGGGTTAAAGCTAGGTTTAGGTCTCAGATTAGGGCTAGTTTTGTGTTATGTTTACGGCTGTGTTTAGAGCAATATCTAATGTAATACCTAGGGTTACAATTAGGGTTAATTTTGGGGTTATTGTTAGGGGTTAAACCTTTAGTATTAGGAATAGGTTTAAGGTTAGGGTGATATTTAGAGCTAGTGTTAGTGTTAGGTTAATAGTCAGGGTCAGGGTATTTTTAAAGTTAGAATTAGGACTTGAAATAAGGTTAATGTTACTGTAAGGGTTCGGTTTAAAATTGGAGTGGTATTTAGAGCTAGGGTGAGTGTTAGAATATGAATCTGAGTCAGGGTTAGTATTAAGGTTAAGGTTAGGACTCGGATTAGGGCTAGGGTTAGGTCTAGGTGTTAGGTTAGGTCTAGGTGTTAGGTTAGGTGCTAGGGTTTGGTGTAAGTTAAGGTTTAGTGTTAGGGCTATTGCTTGGCTTTTTTTTACTGTAGGATAGGTTTAGAGCTAGTTTTTTATTAATGTTAGGGTTAGGGTTAGTGTTAAGGTTGGGTTTAGGCTTAGGGTTATTTTTTATTTAGAGTTAGGGTTAGATCTAGGGTTAGGACTAGGAATAAAGATAAGGCAAGGGTTATGGCTAGGGTTATGTCTAGGTTTAGGGCTAGGGTTAGGGTTATGTTAAGGGATAGAGTAGAACTAGGGATAGGTCTAGTGTGAAATTTAGAGTTAGTCTTAGGGCTAGGGTTATGGTTACTTTTAGGGATAGGACTAAATTAGGGCTAGGATTAGGGCTAGGGTTACTGTTCTACATTGGCCTAGCATTAGGACTAGTGTTATAATTATGTTTAAGGTTTGGGATGTTGCTATAGCTAGGTTTAGAGCTAGGGTGAGGATTAGAATTAGAGTTAGGGCTATGGTTAGGGTTAGGGTTATGATTAAGGCTAGGTTTAGGTCTAGAATGAGGGCTATAGTTTGTTGTAGGATTAGGTCTAGAATTAGGGCTAGGGCTAATGTCAGGTCTGGTGTTAGAGTTAGGGGTAGATTTAGGGTTAGGTTTGTGTCTAGGTCTAGTGTAAGTGTTAGACTTAGGGTAAGGGTCAGGTTTAGTCCTAGATGTATTTTTAGGGTCAGGATCAGGTTTAAGGTTTGTTTCAGGTTAAGGTTAAGGTTTAGGGCTCAAATGAGCATTAGGATGAGGCTTAGGGTAATGCATAGTGTTAGGTTTAGAGTTCAGGGTAGGTTTAAGGTAATGGAGAGGTTTTGAGATAGCAATAAGGAAAGGGTTAAGCCTAGGGTTAGCATTAAGATTAGGATTATCATAAGGATAATATATAGGTTGAGAGCTAGTGTTAGGGATAATTTGTGGTTAAGATTTGGGCTAGAGTTCAGGTTAGGGTTTGGGTTAGGGCTAGTAACTCTAGCTTAGGGTAGGTTAGGGTTAGGTTTAGGGTAAAGGTTAGGTTTTGAGCTAGGGTTAGTCCTACTGTGAGGGTTAGGTTTAGTGTTAGGTGTAGGGTTAGGGTTATAGATTTGGTCAGGGTTAGGTTTAGGGTTAGGACTAGGGTTTTTATTAGGTTTAGGGTTAGGTTTAGAATAATAGATTGGGTTAGATGTAAGGTTAGCTTTGGCATTAAGTTTAGGTTTAGAGTTAAGTTTAGTTTTAGGACTGGGTTTACTCTTGGGTTTAGGGTAAGTGTTAGAGTTTGAGTTAGGGTTAGGGCTAAAGCAATGGTTAGGTTTAGGGTTAGGTCTAGGGTTAAGTTTATGTTTTGTGTTAGGGTTTTGGTTAGGGTTAGGACTAGTGTTATCATTACATTTAGCATTAGAATTTGGGTAATGGATAGGATTAGAGCTAGGGTTAGAACCAGTGTTAAGTTTAAGATTAAGGCTAGGGTTATGGTTATGGGTAGGGTTAGGGCTAGGGTTATGTTTAGGATAAGGGTAGGCTGTGACCTAGGGTTAGGACTAAGGTGAGGGTTAGATTTAGGGTGAGGGTGAGGGTTATTCTTAAGGTAGGTTTAGGCCTCGGATTATGGCTAGGTTTTGTGTTAGGTTTAGGCCTAAGGTTAATGCTATGGGTAATGTAAGGTCTAGAGTTCTAATTACAGCTAGATGTAGGGTAAGGGTTATGGTTAAGTCTAGAATTAATTTTAGATTTTGGTTTATTGTCAGGTTTAGAGCTAGATTTAGTGTTATTGTCAGGGTCAGTGTTCAGGTTATAGTTAGGGTTAGGGTGAGAGACAGAATTAGAACAAGTTTAGGTATAGTGTTAGGGTTAGTGTTTGGATTAGTTTAAGGGTAATTGTTAGGAAACAGGCTAAGTTTTTGATAAGGTAGGGCTAGAGTTATTGCAAGATTTAGGATTGTGTGTAGGTCTTGGGCTAGTGTTAAGGTTAGGTTAAGGTATGAGTTTATCTATAGGGCTAATGTTAGGGTTTGTTTTAGGGTTAGGTTCAAATTTGTACCTACAATTAGTGTTAGGGTCAGAATAAGGGTGAAGTTCAGAGTTGAGTTTGGGCTAGGGTTAGATGTAGAATGAGGGCTAGGGTTAGGACTAGTAATAGGGTTAGTGTTTGGTTTTGTCCAAGGATTAGGATTATAACTAATGTTATCTTTATGGATAGGGTTTGGCTTAGGGTAATGGATAGGGTTAGAGCCAGGGTTAGGTCTATGCTTAGGTTAGGTTTAGGGCTAGGATTAGGGTTAGGGTTAGGGTTAGTGTTAAATCTAGTGTTAGGTCTTGGATTAGAGCTATTTTTGTGTTAGGGTTAGGGCTAGGGTTAGGACTATTGCCAATATAGGAACTAGGGTTAGGATTAGGGTTAGTTTTACTGTTAGTTTTACTGTTAGGCTAGGAGTGGTGCTAGCATTAGCTTTAGGGTTAGGGTGATATTTAGAGCTAGAGTTAGTGTTATTTAGAGCTAGTATTAGTGATACTTAGAGCTAGAGTCAGGGTTAGTTTTAGGCCTAGGACTCAAATTAGAGGTAGATTTATGGCTAGTTATAAGGGTAGGGTTTGCTATAGGGTAAGGTTTAGGGTTATAGCAATGGGTCAGTTTTTTTTTTTAGGGCAAGGGCTATGGTTAGTGCTAGTTTTAGGATTAGCAATAGTGTTAGGGCTAGTGGTATGGTGAGGATTAGGCTTAACGTTAAGGTATATTTAGAGTTGTGTTTATAAATATGGTTAGGGCTCTGGCTAGGTTTAGGGATAGGTTTAGGGCTAGTGTGAGGGTTATGGTAATGGACAGAGTTAGAAATAGAAAAAAAGCTAAAGTGATGTTTGTCTTAGGGCTAAGGTAATGGGTAGGGTTAGGGTTAGGGCTAAATTAGGGCTAGGATTAGCATTTGGGTCAGTGTTAGGGTTAGGTCTACGGTTAGGACTAGGATAAAGGTTAGTGTTATTGTTAGGTTTATAGTTACTTTTAGGGAAAGTGATAGGGTTATAGCTAGGTTCATGGCTAGGACAAGCTTTAAAATTTAGGATAGGGCTAGGGTGAAAATTTTGGATAGGATTAAGGCTAGGTTTAGGGCTAGGATGAAGGCTAGGGTTTGTGTTAGTGTTAGGCCTAGGATTAGGGCTAGGGCTAATGTCAGGTCTAGGGTTATGGTTAGGGATAGTGTTAGGGTTAGGTTTATAGCTAGGTCTAGTGTATGTGTTAGGTTTAGTGTAGGGGTGAGGTTTAGAGCTAGGTGTATTATTAGGTCCAGAGTCGGGTTACGGTTTGGTTTCGGTTAAGGTTTAGGGTGAGGGCTCAAATTAGCATTAGGGTTAAGAACTGGTTTTATAATTAGGGTTAGTTTTATGGTTAGAGTTAGGGTGAGTTTTAGAGTTAGAGTAATGGATAGGGTTAGGTTTAAGATTCAGGTTAGATTTAGCGTAATTTATAGGGTTAGTGTTAGGGATAGGGTTAGGGTTTGACATAAGGTTAGCATTTGCGTTAGGCTTATGTTTAGGATAATGAATAGCGTTAGTGCTAGTGTTAGGGCTTGGGTTAAGCTTAGGATTAGGGCCAGAGTTATGGTTAGGCATATTTTTAGTGTTAGAGTTAAGTTTAGTTTAGGGTAAGTGTTAGGGTTTGAGATAGGGATAGGTCTAAGGCGAGCTTTAGGGTTAGGATTATGGTTAAGGCTAGGATTAGCATTAGGTTCAGGGCACTTTTAAGGTAGTGGATAAAGTTAGATCTAATATTTGGGCTATGGTTACAGTCAAGATTAGGGCTAGGTTTAGGTTTAGGGTTAGGGCTAGAGTTATGTTTAGGGTAAGTGTTAGAGTTTGAGCTAGGGTTAGGGATAGGGCATGCATTAGGGTTAGGGTTTGGGCTAGGGTTTGGGGTAGGTTTATGCTTATGTCTAGGGATAGGGCTAGGTTTTTTGTGAGATTTATGGATAGTGTTAGGGCTATTGGTAATGAAAGACCCTGGTTTATGTTTATGGCTAATTTTAGGGTTAGGGTTTTGGATAGGTCTATAGTTAGGGTTAGGTTATATTTAGGATTAGGTTTAGGAATAGTGCTAGTATTATGGCTAGAATAGGTATAGGTTTACCAGTAGGGCTAGTGTTAGGGTTCAGTTTAGTGTTAGGGTCAGGCTTACACCAAGGGTTAGTGTTAGGGTCAGAATAAGGGTCAGGGATAGGCTTAGGCTTTGGGACATGTTTAGAAATAGAATGAGGGCTAGAATTAGGACTAGTAATAGGGTTAGGTTTTGGGTTAGGCTAAGGATTAGGGTTAGAACTCTGGTAGCATTAGGATGAGGGTTTGGCTTAGCATAAGGGATAGGGTTAGAGTTAGGGTTATGGTTTTTGTTAGGGTTAGGGCTAGGGTTATATTTAGGGCTTGGGTTAAAGCTAGGGTTAGGGCTCAGGCTAGGCTTAGGTTTTGTGTTAGGTTTAGGGCTATGCCTAATGTAAGATCTGGCTTTAAATTTGGGCTAGTTTTATGTGTAGGTTTAGGGCTAGGTCTAGTGTTTGGTTTATGTTTAGGCTTAAGGTGATATTTAGAGCCAGGGTTAGTTTTAGGGGCAGAGTCAGGGTCAGTATTAGTTGTAGGGTTAAGACCAGGGGTAGCATTAGGATTTGGTTTAGGTTAAGGGTTAGGATTAGGGCTATAGCTTAGTTTTGTTTGAGCGCTATGGCTAAGGTTAAGGCTAGTTTTCAAATTAGCATTAAGGTTAGGGCTTGTGTTAGGGTGAGGTTTAGGTTTAGGGTTAGGATTAGATTTAGAGTTAATGTTAGATTTATATGTAGGGCTAAGGCTAGGTTTTGGGCTAGGAATGGGCTAGGGTTAGGGCTAGGTTTTGGGATATAGTAAGGGATAAGGTTAGAACTATGGCTAGGGCTACAGCGAGAGCTAGAGTTAGTCTTAGGGCTAGGGATATGATTAAGTTTAGGGTTAGGGCTAAATTAGGGCTAGGATTAGAGTTAGTGTTAGTATTAGGGTTAGGCCTTGGTTTAGGGCTAGGTTTAAGAATAGGGTTAGTGTATGGTATGATGATATAGAGAGATTTTGGCCTAGGGCAAGGGGTAAAATAAGGGTTAGGGCTAGTTTAGAATTAAGGTTAGGTTTAAAGATATGTTTAGGGACAGGATTAGGGCTATGGTTTTTGTTAGGGATAGTGCTATCATTGGACTAGGGCTAATTTCAGGTCTAGGGTTATGGCTAGGGATAGTTTTAGGGTTAGGTTTATGGCTAGGTATAGTGAAAAATTTAGGTTGAGGATTTGGGTCAGCTTTAGAGCTTGGGGTATCATTACAGTCAGGGACAGAGTCAGGGTTTGTTTTGGTTGAGGTTTAGGGTTAGGGTTCAAATTCGCTTTAGGGTTAGATTTAGTGTTAGGGTAATGGATATGGTTAGGTATAGGTTTAAGGTTAGGTTTAAGGTAATGGATAGGGTTAGGGTTATAGATATGGTTCAGGTTATCCTAGGGTTAGCATTAGGGATAGAGTCAGGCTAAACTAATTGATAGGATTATAGCTAGAGTTAGGGCTTGGGTTATGGTTAGGATTAAGGCTAGGTTTAGGGTTAGGGTTAGGGTTAGTGTTAAAGCTAGGGTTAGGGCTCGGATGAGGGTTTAGTTTTAGATTAGCTTAGGGCTAGGCTTATGGCTATGTCTAATGTAAAAATTATGGTTACAATTAGGGTAGTTTTATGACTAAGGTTAGGGCTAGGTCTCATATTAGGTTTAAGTTATGCTTTAGGGTGAAGATTTGAGATGGGGTTATTGTTAGGGTCAGAGTCAGGATCAGTGTTAGTTTTAGGGTTAGGGATAACACTCAAATTAGAGATAGGATTAAGGCTAGGTGTATGGCTATATTTTTTGTTAAGTTTAGGGAAAGAATTAGGATTAGGGCTAATGTCAGGTACAGGATTAGAGTTAGGTTAGGATTAGTGTTAGGGCTATGGCTCAGTTTTGGTTTAGGTCTAGGGATTGTGTTAGGGTTAGTGTTAGGATTAGCTATAGTGTTTGAGCTAGTGGTATGGTGATGTTTAGGCTTAGAGTTAGGGTTAGATTTAGAGTTATGGTTGCATCTAGGGTTAGAGCTAGGGTTAGGGCTAAGGTTAGGGATAGTGTTAGGGTTATGGAAACAGATAAGGTTAGTACTAGAAATAGGTCTAGGGTGAGAGTTAGAGTTAGTTTTAGGACAAGGGTTAGAGTTAGGGTTATAGTTAGCAATAAATTAGGGCTAGGATTAGAGCTGCATTAGTGTTATGTTTAGGCTTAAGTTTAGGGCTCAGGTTAGAGTTAGTGATAGTGTTAGGGTTATTGGAAGGGGAAGGGGAAGGGATGTTGTAATACCTAGGTTCAGAACTAAGGTGAGGGTTGAGATTAGGAATTGGGATAGGGTTAGAGTTCATTTTAGGATTAAGGCTAGGTTTAGGGCTAGGATGAGGGATCGGGTTTGTGTTAGTTTTAGGGCAAGAATTACATAGAAGGATAATGTCAGGTCTGGGATTATGGTTAGGGATACTGTTAGGGTTAGTTTTATGGCTAGCTCTAGTGTAAACATTAGGTTTAAGGTTAGGGCCAGGTTTATATCTAGGTGTATTATTAGAGTCAGTGTGTTGTTTAGAGTTTGGTTTAGGTTATGGTTTAGGTGTAGGGCTCAAATTAGCATTAGGGTTAGGGTTAGGGTTAGAGTAATTGATAGGTTGAATTTTAGTGTTCAGGTTAGGATTAGGTAATGGATAGTGTTAGTGTTAGCAATAAGTTTAGGTTTTGGCCTAGGGTGAGCATTTGGGTTAGGCTTATATTTAGAGTAACAGATAGGTGTAGGGCTAGGTTTATGGTTAGGATTATGGGAAGGGTTAGGGTTAAGGTTAGGGTTAGACCTAGGGTTTGTGTTAGGGTTAGGGTTAAGGTAAGTGTTAGGGTTTGAGCTATGGTTAGGGCTACGGCAAGTGTTAAGGTTAGTGTCAGGTGTAGTTTTAGGATTAGTGTTAAGTTGATGGCTAGGTTTAGCATTAGGTTTAGGGTTATGTTTAGGGTAATGGATAGAGTTAGAAGTAGGTTTTGGCCTTGATTATGGTTAGGATTAGGGCTAGGATTAGGATTCAGGTTAGGGTTAGTTCTAGGGTTATGTTTATGGTAAGGGTTAGTGTTTGAGCTAGGGTTAGATCTAATGTGAGAGTTAGGGTTATGGTTTCACTTAGGGCTATGGTAGGTCTAGGATTAGGGCTAAGTTTTGTATTTGCATTAAGGCTAAGGGTAATGTATGAGCTAGGGTTAGGATTAATGTTAGGTCTAGGGTTAGGGTTATGGCTAGATTTTGGGTTAGCATAATGTTTAGGACTAGGGTTTTTGTTAGGAGAAGTGTCTTTGTTTGTGCTAGGGTTAGATTTATGTTTGGGACTAGAATTAGGGCTAGTGTTAGGTCTAGAGGTAGGGTTAGTGTTTGGGTTAGGTTAAGGGTTATTGTCAGGGTTAGGGCTAGGTTTTTGTTTTGGGCTAGTATTAGAGATATTGCTAGATTTAGAATTAGGCTTTTGTCTAGGTCAAGTGTTAATGTTAGGTTTAGGTATAGGTTTACCCATTGGGCCAGTGTTAGCGTTCAGTTTAGTGTTAGGTCAGGTTTCAACCTAGGGTTAGAGTTAGGGTCAGAATAAGGGTCAGGAATAGGGTTATGGTTTGGGTTAGGGTTAGAGCTAGAATGAGGGCTGGGGTTTGGATTAGTATTGGAGTCATGATTTGTGGTAGGCTAAGGGTTAGGTTTAGGACTAGGGTAGCATTAGGTTGAGGGTTTGGCTTAGGGTAAGGGATAAGTTTAGAGCTAGCATTAGAGCTAGTGTTAGGGATAGGGATAGGGCTAGGTTTAAGGTTAGGGTTAGGCTTAATGCTAGGTTTAGGTCTCGGATTAGGGTTAGTTTTTTTTCTGTTATTACAGGACTATGGCTAATGTAAGAACTGACATTATGACTAAGGCTAGTTTTAGGGTTAGAGTTAGGTCTAGGTCTAGTGTTCAGTTTAGGTTTAGGTTTAGGGTGATGTTTATAGCCAAGGTTAGTGATAGGGTCTGAGAAATGGTCAGGGTAAGTTCTAGAGTTAGGATTAGAACTCGAATTAGGGCTAGGTTTTGGCTAGGTATAAGCTTAGGGTTTGATTTATGTTAAGGATTAGTGTTAAGCCTTAGATTTGGTTTAGTTTGAGCTATAAGCATAGGGTTAGGACTAGTTTTTCAACTAGAATTAGGATTATGGCTACGGTTAGGATGAGGTTTAGGCTTAGGTTTAGGGTTTGCTTTAGAGTTAGGGTTAGGTCTAGTTTTAGAGCTAGGGCAAATTATGGGTGAGTGTTGGGGCTAGGTTTAGGGCTAGGTTATGGGTTATTGTAAGGGATAGGTTTAGAACTAGGGTTAGTGCTAGGGTGATAGTTAGGGGTAGGGTTAGCGTGAGGGTTAAATTCATTCTAGGATTAATGCTAGGTTTAGTGGTAGGGCTAGGCCTAGGTTTAGGACTGGGTTTAGGGTTAGGATTAGTGTAAGGTATTCTGCTATAGAAAGGTTTAAGGCGAGGGTCCAAATACGGTTAGGGCTAGGGTTAGGGTTAGGATGAGGATTAAGCCTGTGTTTAGGGCTAGTATTAGGGCAAGTTTTAAGGCTAGGATTAGGGCGAGGTTTTGTGTTAGGGTTAGGGCTATGATTAGGGCTAGGGGTAATTTCAGGTATAGGTTTATAGTTAGGGTTAATTTTTGTTTAGGTTTATGGCTAGTTCTAGTGTAAGTGTTAGGTTGAGTGTTAGGTTGAGCTTTAGGGTCAGGTTTAGATATAGGATTATTATTAGGGTCACAGTCATGGTTAAGGTTTAGTTTAAATTAAGGCTTATGGTCAGGGCTCTTATTAATGTTAGGCTTAGGGTTAAGATTATGGTAATGTTTTTGGTTAGGTTTACGGTTCAGGTTAGGTTTAGGGTAATGGATAGAGTTAGGGTTAGAGATAGGGTTAGGGTTATCCTAGGGTTATCATTATGGTTAGGGTAATGGATAGTGTTAGAGCTGTGGTTAGGGCTAGGATTATGGTTAGGATTAAGGCTAGGGTTAGGTTTAGGTTTAGGGCAAGTTTTAGGGTTAGGGTTAGATTTAGGCTAATGATTAGGGCTATGGTTAGAGTTAAGATTAAAAAGAAGTGTAGGGCTTGGATTAGGGCTAGGTTTTGAGTTAGGTTATGGCTATGATTAGGGTTAAGTTTAGTGTAAGAACCAGAGTTATGATTAGGGCCACTTTTAGGGTTTTGGTTAGGTCTATTTTTAGGGTTAGGTATACTTTATGGTGAAGTTAGAGCTAGGGTTAGTGTTAGGGTCAGATTCAGGGTCAAGGTTAGTTTCAGGGTAAGGGTAAGACTGGAATTAGGGCTAAAAGTAGGCTATGTGTAGGGTTAGGTTTTGGTTTAGGTTAAGGGTTAGGGTTAGGGCTTTTGCTCGTTTTTTTTTTTGGGGGGGTGTGGGTGCTAAGACTAGGTTAGGGCTAGTTTTAGGATTAGCATTAGTATTAGGGCTAGTGTTAGTGTGAGGTTTAGGCTTAGGGTTAGTGTTAGATTTAGGGTTATGGTTAGATCTATGGTTAGGGCTAGGGCTAGTGTTAGGAATAAGGTTAGGTAAGTGTTAGGGTTATGGTAAGAGATAGGGTTAGATCCAGGAATAGGGCTAGGGTGAGAGTTAGAGTTAGTCTTAGTGCTAGTGTTAGGGTTAAGGTTAGGGCTAAATTAGGGCTACAATCAGGTAGGTCTAGTATTAGTGTAAGGATTGAATCTAATGTTAGAGTTAAGGTTAGATTTAGGGGAAGGTATGGGGTAATAGCAAGGTTCAGAACTAGGGAGAGGAATAAAATTAAGTATAGGGCTAGAGTTAGGGTTTGGGTTAGGATCAAGGCTAGGTTTAGGGTAGGATGATGGCTTGCATTTGTGTTAGGATTATGGCAAGAATTAGGGCTAGAGCTAATAGCACGTTTAGGGTTATGGTTAGGGATACTTTTAGGGTAAGGTGTATGGCTAGATCTAGTGTCAGGGTTAGGTTTAGGGTAAGGTTCAGGTTTAGAGCTGGGGATATTATAATGGTCAGAATTAGGTTTTGGGTTTGGGTTAGTTTGAGGTTTAGGTTTAGGGCTCAAATTAGCTTTAGGTTTAGAGTTAGGGTTAGGGTAATGAATAAGGTTAGGTTTAGGCTTCAGGTTAGTTTTAGGGTTCAGGTTAATTTTAGGGTTCAGTTAAGGTTTAGGGTAATGGATAGGTTTATAGTTAGGTCTAGGGTTAGCATTAAGTTTATGGTTATCATTAGAGTAATGGATAGGTTTAGGACTAGGATTATGTTTAGGATTAGGGCTAGAGTTAGTGTTAGTGTTAGGGTTTAGGCTAGGGTTAGGTTTAGGGTGTGAGTTAGGGTTTGAGCTAGGATTAGTGCTAAGACTGGGGTTAGGTTTAGGGTTAGGTCTAAGATTAGGGTTATTATTATGGTTAAGGCTAGGCTTATCATTAGGGAAAGGGTAGTGGATAGGTTTAGATGTCGAGTTAGGGTTAGGTTTAGGTTTAGGACTAGAGTTACTGTTAGGTTTAGCGTAGCTGTTAGGGTTTGAGCTAGTGTTAGGACTATGGTAAGTGTTAGGTTTATGGTTGGTTCTAGAGATAGGTATTTAGTCAGGGTTAGAGTAGGTTTAGGGGTAGGGCTAGTGTTACTATGAGGTTTATGGTTAGAGTTAGGGTAATGGGTGGGTGTACAGGTAGGGTTAAGGCCAGGGTTAAGTTTAGGATTAGGGCTAGGTTTAGGGATTGGTTTAGGGTTTGGCTTTAAGCTAGTATTAGGTTAAGGATATGAGTCAGGGATTGAGTAAGTGTTAGGGCTTGGTTGAGGCTTCGGGTAAGAATCAGGGCTAAGAATAGGGTTAGGGTAAGGGTTATGGCTAGGTGTAGTATTATGTTTAGGGTTATGGTAAGTGAAATTGATAGAGTTTGAGCTAGGCTTTGGGCTATTTTTACGGTTAGGATTAGGGCTAGGATGAGGGTTAGGGTTTTGTATAGGGTTATGTTTAGGTTAAGGGTGAGGGTTTGCGCTAGAGTTATGGCTAATGCTAGGTGAAGGGTTAGGTTCAGCATTAGGTGTAGTGATAGGATTATGGTAGTTTTAGGGTTAGGGTTAGGGTTAGGACTAGGCTTATCATTAGGGTTAGAATAAGGGTTAGGGTAATGGATATGTTTAAATGAAGGTTTAGGTTTAGGGTTAGGGTTAGATTTAGTTTTAGGGTTAGTGTGAAGGCTATGGTTATGTTTAGGTTTATTTTATGGGTTACAGTTTGAGCTAGGGTTAGGGCTATGGCAAGTGTTAGTTTTAGGGCTAGGTATAGGATTAGTTTTCCAGTTATGGTTAGTGTTAGGGTTAGGGTTATGGCTAGGGTTATCAATAGGGTTAGATTTATGGTTAGGGTAATGTGTAGGTTTAGAGCTAGTTTTAGTGATAGGCTTAAGTTTAGGGTTAGGGCTAGGGTTAGGATTAGAGTTAAGGATAGGTCTAAGTTTATCTCTAGGGTAAAAGTTAGGCTTTGAATAAGGTTTAGGACTAGGGTTAGGATTAGGGCTAAGGTTAGGGTTAGAGTTATGCTTAGGGCTAGGTTTAGGCCTGGGATTCACTCTAGGTTTTTTTTTTTTTTTTGGTTAAGGTGTAGTGTTAGGGCTATGGGTAATGTAAGAGCTAGGACTATGATTAAGGCTTGTTTAGAGTTAGGGTTATGGCTAGATCTAGTGTTACATTTAAGTTTTCAGTTACAGTCAGGTTTAGAGATAGCTTAGTGTTAAATGCAGGGTCAGTGTTCACGTAAGAGTTAGAGTTAAGGTTAAAGCCAGAATTAGGATCAGGTTTATGTCTAGGGGTAGGGCTAGTCTTTGTGTTAATTTAAGGGTTAATGTTAGGGCTAGTAATAGGTTTTTGTTTACATCTAGGGCTAGAGTTAAGGCTAGATTTAGGATTAGGTTTAGGTCTAGGGCTAGTGGTAGGGTCTGGTTTAGGTATAAGTTTACTGTTAGAGATAGTGTTAGGGTTTGGTCTTGGGTTAGGGTAAGGTATAGACCTATAGTTAGTATTATTGTCAGAATAAAGCTCACGATTAGGGTAGGGTTACAGCTAGAATAAGGGCTAGCATTAGAACTATTTATAAGGTTAGATTTTGATTATCCTAAAGATTAGGGATAGGTCTAGGGTTCCCATTATTGTTAGGGTTTTGCTTAGGATTAGGGATATGGTTAGAGCTAGTGTTAGGGGTAGAGTTAGGGTAAGGGTAAGGTATGATGTTACAGCTAGGTTTAGGGGTAGGGTGAGGGTTAAAATTAGGGTTAGGGATAGGGTTAGGATTAAAACTAGTGTTAGGCATAAGATTAGGACTCGGGATTATGTTAGGTTTAGGTTAGCATTAGTACTAGGGCTAATGTCAGCTATAGGGTTATGGTTATGGATATTTTTGGGGATAGACTTTTGGCTAAGTATAATATAAGGGTTAGGATGAGGGTTAGGTTCAGGTTTAGAGGTATGGGTATTATTATTTTCAGGGTAAGTTTTAGGGTTTGTTTTAGGTTAAGATTTAGGATTAGGGCTTGAGTTAGCATTAGGATTAAGATTAGAGTTTGGGTAATGATATGGTTAGGATTAGGGTTCAGGTTAGGTTTAGAGTAATGGATAGTTTAGGGTTAGGGATAGTGCTAGGATCAGGTTGAGGATTAGCATTAGGGTTACGTAGGGTTAGGGTTTGGGTAATGGATAGGGTTAGATCTAAGGTTAGGTCTAGGGTTGTTGATAGAGTTAGGGCTAGAGTTGGGTTAGGTTTAGATTTAGTGCAAGGATTAAAATTAGGATTAGGTTTAGGACAAGGTTAGGGCTAGGTTTAGGGTTCGAGACAGGGTTAAAGCTAGGGTTGGGTCTTGGATTACGGCTAGGTTTTGGGTTACATTTGGGCCCTTCTTAGGGATATGGCTAATGTAAGGACTAAGGCTACGATTAGGGCTAGTTTTGGGTTACATTTGGGACTAAGTGTAGTTTTAGGATTAGGTTTAGGTTTAAGGTGATGTTTTTAACTAGGTTTAGTGTTAGTTTCAGAGTCAGGGTCACAGTTCATTTTAGGGTTAGGGATAGGACTCGAATTAGGGTATGCTTAGGGCTAAATGTAGAGTTAGGATTTGGTTTAGGTTAAGGGTTAGAGTTAGTCCTATGGCTCGGTTTTGTTTTAGGGCTAAGGCTAAAGTTAAGGGTAGTTTGATGATTAGCATTAGTGTCATTGCTACTGATAGGGTGAGTTTAGGCTTAGGAGTAGATTTACAGTTATGGTTAATTCTAGGGTTAAGGCTATGGCAACTGGTAAAGTTAAGATTATGGCTAGTGTTTGGGTTATGGTAAAGGATAGGGTTAGAACTATGAATAGGGTCATGGCAAAAGTTAGAGTTAGTCTTAGGGCTAGAGTTATAGTTCAAGTTAGGGATAAATTAGTGCTAGGAATAAGACTAGGGTTGGTGTTAGGCTTAGGCCTAGGATTAGGGCTATGTTTATGCTTAGGTTTAGGGGAAGGAATGCCTGTTTGATTTCCACTTACCAACAGGTTTCAAAATTAAGTGAAACCTTAAAATACAAAGTGTTCATAATAGTGAACCATTGAATTGAGAAGAACATAAATTGAGAGCATACTAAGGATAGATATAAGATGATTTCTGCCCAGTATCAAAGAAATAAAAATAAATAACTCTCACTTTAACATTACCTCTAATCCTAGCCCTAGCTATATCCCTAAGCCTAATATTAACCCTAACCTGGTTAGAGAACCATTGATCCTAGTATTCCTATACTTGGGGAGCCTTGTGGGACAAGCTAAGTAATGAATCCTATGCAACATCAAACAAATCTGACCAAATAATAATGGGAGGTATTTCAGTACATGCATATTTTCCTGTTTTCTCTTAAAAGTCTCATAGATTAAGTTGTTTTTGCATATTAAACACAGGCCTACTTTCAAAAGGAACATACTAGAGTCCCCACAGAGAACTGATGGAGTGTGTGAAGTTTCAAGCAGCTAGCACAAAACTGTTTGATTTTCAACTCCATTAACTTTCTGGTATATGTCAAAATGAAGTGATATTTTAAAATACAAACTATTCCTGACCTCAAGCCTGTGAATGTAGAAGGCCTAAAACTGGAAAGACAGTAAATCTAGCTAAAAGATAAATCCTGCCAAGTATCACAAAATTTTGAATACAACTAACTCTAACCCTAACACTAGCTCTAACCATAACTATTACCTAAACCCTAGCATTTTTACACACATTTAATCATAGAATGTCCAAACTTGGGCAGACTAGTAGGGCATGCTAAGGGATAAGTACTGTGCAGTATAAAAGATATCTGAGCAAAAAGTTGATAGAGTATATCTGTACATGCATATTTCCCTGTTATCTCTTAAAGGACACTTGGATAAAGTTGTTTTTATTGCTTCACCTTAGACTTACTATCAAAAGAACAAACCAGAGATTGTTCACAGAAAATTGATGGAGTGTGAAGTTTAAAGCAGCTAGCATCAATGCTTTTGTTTTCCCACTCCATTTCCATTTATCTGTATAGGAAAAATAAAAAGAACTGAAACGTTCTAATACAAACTTTTCCCTACAGTGAACCATTGAAACTAGGAGTCCCAAATATGTGGAGTATAGTAAAAATAGGAATAAAATGAATCCTGTCCAGTATCAAAGAAGTTTGAACAAAAGTAACTCTATCCCTAATACTAGTTCTAACACTAGCCCTAACACTAACCTTAACACAAACCCTAACCTGTTTAAAAAAATGGGTGATCCCAGAAGTCCCAAACTTGGGAGTGGGCTAAGCTATCAGATGAATCCCATGCAATATCAAAGGTATATAATCAAATAACTGAGGTGGTATTTCAGTTCATGCATATTTCTCTGTTTTCTGGTAAAGGGCTCTTGGATAAAGATATTTTGCCATCTTCATCTTAGGGCTGCTTTAACAAGGATCAAACCAGAGAGTTTCCAGAGAGAACTGATTCAGTGTTTGAAGTTTCAAGCAGCTAGCACCAACCCGGTTTGATTTCAACCTCCATTTTCATTTACCTTTATGGGTTAATATGAAGTGAAACCTTAAAATAGAGAGTGTCCCTGTTACCAATCCATTGAAATGAGAAGGCCCAAACCTGAGGAGCATATTAATCCTAGGTAAAAGATGACTCCTTCCAAGTATCAAAGAAATTTGTACAAAACTTAATCTCACCCTAACACTAAATCTAACCCTAGTGCTAAACCTAAACCTAACACTAACCCTGACCTGATTAGAGAACAAATGATGCTTGAAGTCCCATACTTGGAAAGCCCTGTGGGGCAAGCTAAATAATGAATCCTAATCAGTATCAAACAAATCTGACAAAATAATTATGGGAGGAATTTCAGTGCATGAATATTCCCTGCTTTCTCCTAAAGGTCTATCAAATAAAGTTGTTTTGCTTTCTTCAGGTTAGGCCTACATTCAGAAGGAACATACCACAGTGTCCCCAAAAATAATTGAGGGTGTGTGTGCAGCTTCAAGCAGCTAGCATAAACCCTGTTTGATTTTCAGGTCTATTTACATTTACTCATAAAAGTCAAAATGAAGTAAAATAAAAATACTAACTGTTCCGAACACCAAACAGTTGAAGAAAAGGCCTAAACTTGGGAAACAGTGTGAGGTTAGTTAAAGATGAATCCTGGATTGTATCAAAGAAATTTGAATAAAGTAACTCTAATCCTAACACTACCTCTAAACTGAGCCCTAATCCTAACCCTAAACACTAACGTAGAGCTATCTCTAATCGTAAATTTAACCCTAATTTTAACTGTAACCATTGGAGAAACACTAGCTCTAACTCTATCCATTACCATAACTCTAAACTTAACCCTAATGCTAAACATAGCCCTAACCCTAACATTTACACTAGACCTACTCTAACCCTAATCCTCACCACAGCGCTAAATCTAGCTCCAACCATAAAACTTACCTAAAACGTAACCCTAAACCTAGGCCTAATCATAACCCTAACCCTAACCCTAACACTAGCCCTAATCCTAACTATAAACGTAGCCCTAAACCTAGTTGTAATCCTATCTTTTACCTAAACATAAGCCTAACCCAAATGCAAAAATAGGACTAAAACTAACTGTATAGCTATCCCTAAGGCTATTCAAAACCCGAAACCTAATGTGAACCCTAAACCTAACCATATCCCTTACACTAAACCTAATGCTAATTCGAGACTTAACCCTAAACCTTAACTGAAACCAATCCCTAATCCCGACCCTGACAATTATAATATACCTAGCTCTAAACCTGACCTTTACCCTAAACCTAACCCTTACAATAGACCTATTCATAACCAAATCCTACAACTATCCTTAACCATAATGCTAGACCTGACATTAGCCCTAGCCTTAATCCTAGCCCTAGCCCTAACACAAACCCTCATCTGAGTGGTAAGCCTAGACTTAATCCTAACCCTCACCCTAACCCTAACCCAAGCCCTAATCCTAACCATAACCCTAGCCCTAGCTCTAACACAAACCCTCATCTGAGTGGTAAACCTAGTCTTAATCCTAACCTTCACCCTAACCCTAACCCAAGTCCTAATCCTAACCATAACCCTAGCCCTAACCTTAACTCTAACTGTATCCATTACCCTAAACATAACACTTATCCTAATGCTAACCTATCACTATCTCCCAAACTATCAATTACCCTAAACATAATTTGAAAACTAAACCTAACCTATCTTTACCCTAATGATAACCCTAACTCTAATTTGAGACATAACCCTAAACTCAAACCTAAACCAAGCCCTACCACTGACCCTGACTCTAAGAATTAGCTAGCTCTAAACCTGACTATTACCCTATACTTAACCCTTAAAATGGACTTAGCCATAAACCTTTCCCTAAAACTATCTTTAACTGTAACCCTATACCTGATGTTAGCCCTGGCCATAATTCTAGCTCTAACCCTAACACAAACCCTAGCCATAAACATAGCCTTAATTATAACCTTAACCCAAACTTGAGGCCTAAACCTGACACTTACCCTAGCCATAATCTTAGCCAGTATTTAGCCCTATCCCTAACCCTAGTCCTAAGACTAACTCCAACTCTCACATTAGATCTTTCACTCATTCTAACACTATCCCTCACCGTAACCCTAATCCTAACCGTAACCCTAGTCCTAACCCTTTCCCTATCATTTGATCTAGTACTAACCTTAAACAAAACCTAACTCTAAATGGAGCCCTAACCCAAAGACTAAGCCCAACTCTAACACTAGCCCAAAACATAACATTAATCCTAAAACTAGCCCTAACCCTAGCCTTAACCCTAAAACAAAATCTAGCCATAGCTATAACCCTAAACCTTAACATAAACCAAACCGTAACCTTTAACATAGCTGTAACCCTAGCCCTAATATGAGTTGTAAGCTGAACCCTTAAACTAACCCTGAACCTGACACTGACCCTAACACTAGTATTTCTAAATATTACCCTAACCCTAACACTAACTCTAGCCCTAAAATTAGCCCTAAACATCACCCTAGTACTTACATTAGCCACAACGCTAACCTTATACCTAACTTAACCCAAAACCTAGCCCTAATCCTAGCTTTAAACCTAGCGCTATTTGTAACCATAAACCTATCCCTAAACTGATCTCAAACTCTGTCCGTTACCATAACCATAACCATAAGCCTAATGCTAACCCTAAGCATGAACCTAAACCTATCCTTAATCTTAACCCAATCCATTACCCTGAATTTAACCTGAACCTAAACCTAACCCTATCATTACCCTAACCCTAACACAAAAACTAATTCGAGCCCAAACTTGAAACCTTAACCTATCCCAAAACCTAAACCTGACCTTGTCCCTAATAAAATCCCTAGCTCTAAATTGAACGTAACCCTACATCTAGCCCTTACCATAGACGTAGCCATAATCCTAACCCTAAAACTAACATGAACAATAATTCTGTATCTAAAATTAGCCCTATCCCCAATCCTAGTCCTAAACCTAAAACAAACCCTAGCCCTTATCCTAGCCCTAAATCTAGCATTAATCATAAATCTAACCTTAAGCCTACCCCTAACCCTAATCCTAATCCTCACCCTACCTCTATACCCAGCTATAATGCCAACTCTTTCCCTAAACTTAATTATAACCCTAACCCTAACTCTAGGCTTAAGACAAACAATAAATCTAACCCTAATCCAAGCACTAATTTAGCCCTATATCTAACCCTATCATGAACTGTATACCTAAGACTCACTCTAAATCTTGCCCTATACCTATCCCTAGTTCTATCACTATCCCTTATTGTAACCCTAGCCCTAGCCCTAACCGTTGCCTTATCCTTAAGTCCCAGCCCTAACCCTAGATCTAACCCTAACTCCAATCTAACCCTAAGCCTAAGCCTAAGCTTAACAGTTATACTATCTCTGAACCTAACCCTAGGACTAAACAAAAACAAAGCAGTAGCCCTAACCCTAAACATAAACTTAAACCAAACCCTAACAATAAACCTAGACCTGACCCTAGCCCTAATTCGAGTTCTAACACTAATTTTAAAACTAACACTGACCCTAGTCATATCCTAACACTCAACGTAGCTCTAAACACCACCTTCACTTTAAACTGAATGTTAAAAATAACCCTAACAATAATTTGAGTCCTATCCCTAACCCTAAAATGAACCCTGACCTGAGTCTTATCCTACCACAAACCCTAGCTATAAATATCACCCTAAACTTAAAACTAACCCTAACACAAAAACTAACTGTAACACTAAAACTAACCTAATTTTAACCCTAGTTTTTACATTAGCTGTGGCCCTAATCCTATTCCTAACCATAACACAAAAACTAACACTAATCCAAGTCCTAAACCTAGATTTAACCATAACTCGAACCCTAAACATAGCCCAAACCTAACTCTAAAACAATTCCTTACCCTAAGCAAAACCCTAAACCTAAGAATAAACCTAGACCTAACCCTAATCCTTAGGCTGACCAAAACCCTAAATCTATACCCCTAACCCTAACTCTCATTCTAGCTCTAACCCTACCCAAATTCTAACCCTTATCCTGACCCTTATACTGACCCTACCACTAATCCTATGTCTAACTCTAACACTAAGTAAAACACAAAACCTCTGGTAATCCTATTCCTAGACCTAACCCTGAAGCTAACTCCCAGCCTAGCCCTAAACATAGCTCAGAACCTAACCCTTACGCTAAACATAACCCTAAACCTAACCCTAGTTCTAACCGTCACCCTAACCCTAACTGAAGACCTAATTCTAAACATAATCCTAGCCCTAAACTTAACTCTAACTGTGTCCTTTACCCTAAACATTACCCTTACCCTAATGCTATCCCTAGGCCTAATAATAACCCTATAACTATCCCCCAAACTGTCAATTACACTAAACCTAACCTGAACCCTAAACCTAACCTTATCATTACCCTAATGCTAACTCTAATGCTATTTCGATCCCTAATCCTAAACTCAAACCTAAACCAAAGCCCAACACTGACCCTGACATTAATCATTCCCCTAGCTCTACACCTGACTATTACCCTATACCTAACCCTTACACTAGACTTAGATTTAAACCTAACTCTAAAACTATCCCTAACTATAACCCTAGACCTGACTTTAGCCCTAAACCTAGCACAAAAGCTAGTCCTTATCCTAGCCCTAAACATAGCCTTAATTATAACCCTAACCCTACACCTAGGCCTAACCCTAAATCTAGGCCTAACATTAATACTAATCCTAGCCCTAATCTTAGCCCTAATTTAGCCATATCCCTAACCCTAACCCTAAACCTAGCCCAAGGACCAATTCTAACTTTCACCCTAGCACTAACTCTACTTCTAACCCTATACTTTACTGGAAACCTAATCCTAGCCCAAACCATAGGTTTAACCCTAGCCCTATTCATATCCCTGGCCATAACCCTAGATCTAACACTAACTCTAAATATAACCCTAATAGTAAGCCTAAACATAAACCTAACCCTAGCCCTAACCCTAAGGCTAATCCTAAAACTATCCCTAATCGTATCCCCATCTCTAAAACAAAACCAAGCCATGGATATAACCCTAATCCTTAACATAAACCAAGCCCTAATACTACACCTAGCACTAACCCTAGCAATAATTTGAGTCTTAAGCCAAACCCTAAAACTAATCCTCACCCTGACTCTGACCTTAACAGTATCCCTACATCTAAACATCACCCTAACCCTAAACCTAAACCTAAAAATAGACCTAGTCCTAACCCCTAACACTAAAATTAGCCCTAATCATAACCCTAGTACTTACATTAGCCATAACCCTAAACCTAGCCATAACTTAACCCAAATCCTAGCCCTATTCCGAGCCCTAACCCTAGCTTTAACCTTAAACCTAATTCTAACCATATCACTGATTGAAACCATAACCCTAGCTGCAACCCTAGCTATAACCCTGTCCATTACCCTAACCATATCCCTAAACCTAATGCTAACCCTAGGCCTAAACCTAACCCTATCCCTAATCTTCACCCTATCCATTACCCTAATCTAACCTGAAACCTAACCTAAACCTAACCCTATCATTATGCTGATCCTAATCTTAATGCTAATTCAAGTCTTAAATTTAAAGCTTAATCTATCCAAAACACTCATCGTGACCATGACACTAGTAATACCCTTATCTCTAAACCTGACCCTAACACTAAACCTAATGCTTACACAAGGCATAGCCATAAACCTAACCTTAAACTATCTTAAAATATAACCCTAGCCTTGAAATTAGCCCTAACCATAATCTTAGCCCTAAAGCTAGCCTTAAACCTAACCCAAACCATAACCCAAGCCCTACACCTAATTCTAACACTCACCCTAGCCCAAAACCTACCTATAACATCATCCCTTACCATAAACCTAACCATAACCCTAAACCTAAACCTAACCCACGCCCTAACCCTAGGCCTAATACTAATACTAAGCCTAGCACTAATCTTAGCCCTAATTTAATCATAGCCTAACCCTAACCCTAGCTATAACTCTTGCCCTAGCCCTAGCCCTAGTTCTATGCTTAGCCTGAGTCCTAACTCTAGATCTAAACCTAACTCAAATATAAACCTAACTCTAAATTTAACTGTAATCATAAGCCAAACCAAACCCTAACAGTACCCATAACCACAATGCTAATCATGAAACATGCCCTATCCCTGGCACTAGACATAAAATAAAACCAGGCCATATTCCTAAACCAAAACCTTAACCTAAACCAAAACAAAACCGTACACCTAGCTCTAGCCCTAACTCTAAAAATTATTCTGACCCTGACGGTGACCCTAACACTAATCCTAGCTCTAATCATCACTCTAACTTAAATTAACCCTAACAACAAGACCTAGTCTTAACTGTAAAACTAAAACTAGCCTTAATTGTAACCCTAGTTCATACATTACTCATTGTCCTAACCATAACATTAACCCTAACAGAAATCATTCCCTGGATCCAAGCCCTAAACCTAGCTTTAACCCTAATCTTAACCCGAACACTAGCCCTAAACCTAACCCTAACACAAATGCTAACCCTAGTCCTAACCCTAATGCTCAGCTTAATTTCAACTCTAAACATATCACTAGTCTTCACCCTAGCCCTCATTCTACCTCTAAACCTAACCCTGACCCTCATCTGATCCTAAAAGTAACCCTAGGTCTAAACCTGACCCTAAACCAAAACCAAAACCTAAGCCTAGACTTAGCAGTAACCCTGTACTTATAGCTAAGCCTAACACTACAACTAGACCCAAAACTAATCCTAAATATAGATATAACTCTAGCCCTAGACCTAAAAAAATTCCTAGCACTAGCCCTAACAATAATCCTTAACCTAAACCAAAAACTTAACCTATCCCTAGACCTAAGCATAGTCCTAATTCTGGCTCTAACCCTAAACCTAACCCTATCCAGAACACTGATCCTGATCCTAACACTTTAACAAGCTTTAAACCTGACACTAACCCAAAATCTTGACCTAACACTAGACCTAGCCATAACCCTAAACCTAAAACTACCCCTAAACATAACCCTAGCTTTTATATTACCCATAGTTCTAACCATAGCCCTAAACCTAACACAAAACCTAGAGCTAATCCTAGGCCTAAACTTAGCTCTAAGCATAAACCTATGCCTAGCCCTAAACCTAACCATAACTCTAACCCGAACCCTCTTCTTAGACCTAAACCCTAGCTCAAAAACCAACCCGTACACTAAACATAACCATAGCCCTATCCTCAACCCTAATCGTAAACCTAGCCCTAATCCTAACGTTAACCCTATCCCAAACTTTAGTTCTAAACATATCCATTACACTAACCCTAAACCTAACCCTAATTAAAACCCTATCCCTAACACTAAACCTAACTCTAACCATAATCTTCAACTTAGAACTTAACCTATACCTAACCCTCGCACTATCCCTAACCCTAGCTCAAACACTTACACTTATGCTAACTTAACTGTAACCTTAACCCTAAACTAACATTTACCATAACACTAACACTTACTCTAAACCAAACCCTAGCTCTATCCCTAAACATAACCCTAATCCTAGACTTAATCCAAGCCATAACCTAGCCCTAACCCTAGTTCTAAAATTATCCATTACACTAAACATAACACTAACCCTAAGGATAGCCCTAACCCAATCACTGAAACCTAACTCATCCATTACCCTAAACCTAAAACCTAAAGTAAACCCTTTCATTCCTTTAAATCTAAACCTAACTCTAACGCTAATTAGAGCCCTAAACCCTTAACCTTAATGTAAGCCAAATGCTTACCCTGACCCCGACCGTGACACTAATAATAATTCTAGCTCTAAATCTGACTTTAACCTAAACCTAACCCTTACACTAGACCTAGCCATAACCTAACCTTAAAACAATCCTTAACCATAACCCTAGACTTGATATTATCCCTAGCCCTAGTCCTAGCCATAACCCTATCAGAAAACCTACCCCTCATCCTAGCCCTATTACTAGCCTTAATCTAAACTGAACAATAACCCTAGGCCTAATCCTAATTCTAAGCATCACCCTAGCCCTAAAACTAACTATAACCCCACCCATTCCCCTAAACTTAACCCTAACCCCAGTGCTAGCCCTAACCCTAGCCCAACCACTAGGCTTAACCCTAACACTAACCCTAGTCCTATCCTAGCCCAACTGTAGCCCTAACCCTAACACTTATCCTAAGCCTTCTCCTAAGAATAACTCTAATTTTCATCCTAGATGTATTACTAGTTCTAAACATATTCCTTACCATAACCCTAACCATAGCCCTAACTTTAGCATGAGCCCTAACCCTAGATCAAGCCTAACTCTAAATCCAACCCTTACCCTAAGCCTAACCTTCACTCTATCAGTAGCCCTAACCCTGATGCTAATCCAAAATCTAGCCTTAAACCTAGCCTTAGCCCTAAAACAAAATTGAGCCATAGCCATAACTGTAACCCTTAACCTAAACCAAAACCTAACCTTACACCTAGCACTAACTTTAGCCCTAATTCGAGTATCAAACCTAACACTAAAACTAACCCTGAGCTTGATACTGACTCTAAATATAACCCTTACTCTAAATATCACCCTAACCCTAAAACTGGCACTAATTGTAACACTAGTTCATACATTAGCCATACTACTAACCCTAGCCTTAATCAAACCTAAAACCTAGCCATTATTTGAGACTTAACCCTAGTTTTAAATCTAACCCTAACCCAAAACCTAGCCCTAAACCTTACCCAAACTCTAGCCAGAATCCTAAGCATAACCCTAACATTATCACCAGCTCTAACACTATCCATTACCCTAAACATAACCATAACCCTAACGGTAACCCTAGGTCTTACTCTAACCTTATCGCTAACCCTAACCTTATTCTTTAACCTAAACCTAACCTGAACCCTAAACCTAACCCTATCATTACCCTAATCCTAACCCTAATGCTAATTTGAGCCCTAATCCTAAACTTAACTTAAGCCAAAACCTAACTCTGACCCTTCCCATAATAACATACCTAGCTCTAACCCTGACCCTACCCATAAACCTAACCCTTATACTAGACATAGCAATAAACCTAACGATAAAAATTCCTAATGTAACAGTAGACCTGACATTTGCCCTAGATGTAATCCTAGCCCTAACCTTAACACAAACCATTGCCCTAACCCTAACCCTAAACCTAGCCCTAATCATATTCATAACCCTAACAGTAAACTTAGTTATAACTCTATCAATTACCCTAAACAAGCCCTAATTCTAATGCTACCCCTAGTCCTAAATCTAACCCTATGCCTAACTGTAACACTACCCATTAGGCTAAACCTAACCTGAACACTAATCCTAACCCTATCATTACTTTAACCAAAACCCTAATGCTAATTTGAGCCCTAACCCTAAACCCTAACCTAAACAAAAACCTAAACATGACCCTGATCCTAATAATACCCCTATTCTAAATTTGACTCTTACCCTAAATCTAAACCTTACACTAAACATAACCATAAACCTAACGCTAGAACTATCCCTAACCATAACCCTAGAACTGACATTTGCCCTAACACAAATCCTAGCCCTAACCAAAACACAAACCCTAGACCTCATCCTAGACCTTAACCTAGCCTAATCATAACTCTAATGAAACCCTAGCCCTAGCCCTAATTCCAACCTTCGTCCTAGCTCTAAACTTAGCTCTAACCTTATCATTTACACTAAACCTAACCCTAAGACCCAAACTAACCCTAGGCCTAAACATAAACATAAACCTAGCACTATTCCTAGCCCTAATTAAGCCCTATACCTAACAAAACCCTAAGCCTAGCCCTAAGACTAACTCTCACTCTTGCCCTAGCCCTATCCCTAGTTTTAACCCTATTTTTATTCTAATCCTAATCCTACCTATAAAACTAGAACTAGCGCTATCAGTATCCTTAGCCCTAGATGTTACCCTAGATCTAATCCTATCTCTAAATCTAACCCTAAACCTAAGATTAAACCTAACCCAAACAGTAGTCCTAAACCTAATGCTAATCCTAAAACTAGTGCTAACCATAGCCCTAGCCCTAAAACAAAACTGAGCCATAGCCCTAAGCTTAAATCTTAAGCTAAACCAAAACCTAACCCTATGCTAGCCCTAACCCTAGCCCTAATTCAAGTTCAAACCCTAATCCTAAAAATACCCTGGACCTTAATTTTGACCCTATTACTAACCCTAGCTATAAACATCACCCTAATGTTAAACCTGACAGTGAAACCAGACCTAGTACTAACCCCAATCTTATATCTAGGCCAGATCATAACTCTACTGCAAATATTGACAATAACTCTAAACCTAGCCCTCACTCTAACCAAAACCTATCCCTAATCTAATACCTAACCCTAGCTTTGACCCTATATCTAATCTTAACACTAGCCCTAACCCTACCCTAAATGTAGCCCGAACCCTAGGTCTAACCCTAGCTCTTACCCTAAGCCAACCCTAACCCTAATGCCAACCCTAGTCCTATCACTAATCCTATTACTATCCCTCATTCTATCTCTAACCATAACTCAAACCTGACACTTATTCTGACCCTAATGGTAACCCTAGGTCTACACCTGACCCTAACCCAATACTTAACCCTAACACTAGCAGTGGAAATAAACCTATTCCTCAACCTAATACTAACACTAGCCCTAGACCTAAACCTAATCTTAAATCTAGCCATATCTCTAGCCCTAGACCTAACCATAAACCTAGCCCTAGCCCTAATAATAACACTTAACCTAACCCAAACACTAACCCTAACCCTAGACCTTACCCTAGTGATAATTCAGGTTTTAACCCTAAAGCTAACTCTAACCTGAACACTGACCCTGAACCTAAACTAACTCTAGGTCTAAACATCAGGCTAACACTAGTCATAACCCTAACAATTGACCTGGCCATAACACTAACCCCCAAATTGGCCCTAATTATACCCCTAGTTCATACATTAGCTGTAGTCCTAACACTAGCCCTAACCTAAACAAAAATCTGGCCCTAATCTGAGCACTAAACCTAGTTTTAAACCTAACACTAATCCTAGACATAAGCCAATCCCTAACCCTTGCCCTAACCCTAGTTTTTATCCTATTTGTTACCTTAAGCCAAACCCTAAACCTGATGCTAACCCTAGTCCTAACTCTAATCCATAGCCTAATCCAAATCCTAACCCTATTACTATTCCTAACCCTAGACCTCATTCTAGCTGTAAACAAAACCCAAACCCTAATCCTATCCCTGACACTTATACTGACCCTAACAATAACTGTAGGTCTAAACTTAACTCTAACCCAAACCCGAACCCTTACATTAGACCTACTGGTAATCCTATACCTAAACCTAAACCTAACACTAGTCCTAGACCTAAAATTTATCATAAATCTAGCCATAACTTTAGCCCTACACCTGAACAACAACCTTTTTTTTTTTTTTTTTTTCTAACATTTGTTGAACTGCCTAGGTTGGATTCATACATTGATGTTAATTTAATGACCTGTACTAAGCTCTTGTTACATAGCAGATATTGTCCTAGATGCTGGTGAAACTACAATAGGCTAGCATGTTAGACTTTTATGTTGCTCTTATCTGCTATCCAGACTCCTACACGCATCAGAGATCACGGTCTCATATGCCATTTTCAAAGGCTTGGGATTTTGCTTTTGATATATTCTCTGAGTTTCTGACTGAGTTAGATGTCTTATTTCTGCCCTTCTATCCTTTACCTTGCTATCTCAATACCTTGTATGTGAATTTGGAGCCAAGTTTCTGAGCCTCATCCTCACAGCGGGGACCCTGCAGCCACTAGTTAGACATTTCATGGGTCAACTGCCTGCTCTGGGACTTTCAAGAGTTGTTATATCAAATTTCTTTTTTTTTTTTTTTTTTTTTTAATTTTTTATTGTGGGTTGTTCAAAACATTACAAGTTTCTTGACATATCATATTCCACACTTTGATTCTAGTGGGTTATGAACTCCCACCTTCACCCCATACACAGATTGCAGATTCACATCAGTTACACATCCATTGATTTACAAATTGCCATACTAGTGTCTGTTGTGCTCCGCTGCCTTTCCCATCATCCACCCTCCCCCCTCCCCACCTCTCCCCTCCCCTCCCCTCCTCTCCCCTCCCCTTCTCTCTCTCTACCCCCTCCACTGTATAACCCTGAGGGTCTCCTTCCATTACTGTGCAATTTACCTTCTCTCTCCCTTTCCCTCCCACCTCTCATCCCTGTTAAATGTTAATCTTCTTCTCCTGTTCTTCGTCCCTACTCTGTTCTTAGTTACTTTCCTTATATCAAAGAAGACATTTGGCATTTGTTTTTTAGGGATTGGCTAGCTTCACTTAGCATAATCTGCTCTAATGCCATCCATTTCCCTGTAAATTCTATGATTTTGTCATTTTTTAATGCAGAGTAATACTCCATTGTGTATAAATGCCACATTTTTTTTATCCATTCGTCTATTGAAGGGCATCTAGGTTGGTTCCACAGTCTTGCTATTGTGAACTGTGCTGCTATGAACATCGATGTAGCAGTGTCCCTGTAGCATGCTCTTTTTAGGTCTTTAGGGAATAGACCAAGAAGGGGAATAGCTGGGTCAAATGGTGGCTCCATTCCCAGCTTTCCAAGAAATCTCCATACTGCTTTCCAAATTGGCTGCACCAATCTGCAGTCCCACCAGCAATGTACAAGTGTACCCTTTTCCCCACATCCTCGCCAGCACTTGTTGTTGTTTGACTTCCTAATGGCTGCCAATCTTACTGGAGTGAGATGGTATCTTAGGGTGGTTTTGATTTGCATTTCTCTGACAGCTAGAGATGTTGAGCATTTTTTCATGTACTTGTTGATTGACTGTATGTCCTCCTCTGTGAAGTGTCTGTTCAGGTCCTTGGCCCATTTGTTGATTGGGTTGTTTGTTCTCTTATTGTCTAATTTTTTGAGTTCTTTGTATACTCTGGATATTAGGGCTCTATCTGAAGTGTGAGGAGTAAAGATTTGTTCCCAGGATGTAGGCTCCCTATTTACCTCTCTTATTGTTTCTTTTGCTGAGAAAAAACTTCTTAGTTTGAGTAAGTCCCATTTGTTGATTCTAGTTATTAACTTTTGTGCTATGGGTGTCCTATTGAGGAATTTGGAGCCCGACCCCACAGTATGTAGATCGTAGCCAACTTTTTCTTCTATCAGACGGCGCGTCTCTGATTTGATATCAAGTTCCTTGATCCGTTTTGAATTCACTTTTGTGCATGGCGAGAGAAAGGGATTCAGTTTCATTTTGTTGCATATGGATTTCCAGTTTTCCCAGCACCATTTGTTGAAGATGCTATCCTTCCTCCATTGCATGCTTTTAGCCCCTTTATCAAATATAAGATAGTTGTAGTTTTTTGGATTGGTTTCTGTGTCCTCTATTCTGTACCATTGGTCCACCCGCCTGTTTTGGTACCAGTACCATGCTGTTTTTGTTACTATTGCTCTGTAGTATAGTTTGAAGTCTGGTATCGCTATACCGCCTGATTCACACTTCTTGCTTAGCATTGTTTTTGCTATTCTGGGTCTTTTATTTTTCCATATGAATTTCATGATTGCTTTCTGTATTTCTACAAGAAATGCCATTGGGATTTTGATTGGCATTGCATTAAACCTATAGAGAACTTTTGGTAATATCGCCATTTTGATGATGTTAGTTCTGCCTATCCATGAACAGGGTATATTTTTCCATCTTCTAAGATCTTCTTCTATTTCTCTCTTTAGGGTTCTGTAGTTTTCATTGTATAAGTCTTTCACCTCTTTTGTTAGGTAGATTCCCAAGTATTTTATTTTTTTTGAAGATATTTTGAATGGAGTGGTTGTCCTCATTTCCATTTCAGAGGATTTGTCGCTGATATACAGGAATGCCTTTGATTTATGCGTGTTGATTTTAAATCCTGCCACTTTGCTGAATTCATTTATTAGCGCTAATAGTTTCTTTGTAGAGCCTTTTGGGTCTGCTAGATATAGAATCATATCATCTGCAAATAGTGATAATTTAATTTCTTCTTTTCCTATTTTTATGCCTTTAATTTCTTTCGTCTGTCTAATTGCTCTGGCCAGTGTTTCGAGAACTATGTTGAAGAGAAGTGGAGAGAGAGGGCATCCCTGTCTCGTTCCAGATTTTAGAGGGAATGCCTTCAGTTTTTCTCCATTCAGAATAATGCTAGCCTGAGGCTTAGCATAGATTGCTTTTACAATATTGAGGTATGTTCCTGTTATCCCTAGTTTTTCTAGAGTTTTGAACATAAAGGGATGCTGTACTTTGTCAAATGCTTTTTCCGCATCTATCGAGATGATCATATGGTTCTTATTTTTAAGTCTATTGATGTGGTGAATAACATTTATTGATTTCCGTATATTGAACCAGCCTTGCATCCCAGGGATGAATCCTACTTGATCATGGTGTACAATTTTTTTTATATGTTTTTGTATCCGATTCGCCAGAATTTTATTGAGGATTTTTGCATCTAGGTTCATTAGAGATATTGGTCTGTAGTTTTCTTTCTTTGAAGTGTCTTTGTCTGGTTTAGGTATCAGGGTGATGTTGGCCTCATAGAATGAATTTGGAAGTTCTCCCTCCTTTTCTATTTCCTGAAGTAGCTTGAAAAGTATTGGTATTAGTTCTTCTTTAAAGGTTTTGTAAAATTCTGCTGTGTACCCATCGGGACCTGGGCTTTTCTTAGTTGGTAGTCTTTTGATGGTTTCTTCTATCTCCTCAATTGATATTGGTCTGTTTAGGTTTTCTATATCCTCCTGACTCAATCTGGGCAGATCATATGACTTAAGAAATTTATCTATGCCTTCACTATCTTCTAATTTATTGGAGTATAAGGATTCAAAATAGTTTTTGATTATCTTCTGTATTTCTGAAGTGTCTGTTGTGATATTGCCTTTTTCATCCCGTATGCTAGTAATTTGAGTTCTCTCTCTTCTTCTCTTCACTAGCATCGCTAAGGGTCTGTCGATTTTGTTTATTTTTTCAAAGAACCAACTTTTAGTTTTGTCAATTTTTTCAATTGTTTCTTTTGTTTCGATTTCATTAATTTCAGCTCTGATTTTAATTATTTCTTGCCTTCTACTTCTTTTGCTGTTGTTTTGCTCTTCTTTTTCAAGGATTTTGAGATGAAGTATGAGATCATTTATTTGTTGTTTTTTTTCTTTTTTTAAGGAATGAACTCCAAGCAATGAATTTTCCTCTTAGAACTGCTTTCAATGTGTCCCATAGATTCCGATATGTTGTGTCTGTGTTTTCATTTATCTCTAAGAATTTTTTAATTTCCTCCTTGATGTCTTCTATAACCCATTGATCATTCAGTAACCTATTGTTCATTCTCCAATTGATGTATGCTTTTTCCTTCCTTCTTTTATCGTTGATTTTCAGTTTCATTCCATTATGATCAGATAAGATGCATGGTAATATCTCTACTCCTTTATATTGTCTAAGAGTTGCCCTGTGACATAATATATGATCTATTTTTGAGAAGGATCCATGTGCTGCTGAGAAAAAAGTGTAACTGCTTGATGTTGGGTGGTATACTCTATATATGTCAATTAGGTCTAGGTTATTAATAGTGTTATTGAGTTCTTACCTAGCCCTAACAATCACACTAAACATAACCCAAACACTAACCCTACTTCTAGACCTAACTCTAGTCCTAATTCTGGCACTAACCCCAACACTCAATCTAACCTTAACACTGACCTGACCCTAACATAAACCTAGCTCTCCAAAGCTCACCCTAACTCAAAACCTAATCATAACACTACACCTAGACATAACTCTAACCCTAAAACTAGCCCAAATCATAACCCCAGCTCTTAACCACCCATGGTTCTAACCCTAGGCCTAAAATAACACAAAACCTAGCCCTAATCCTAGGCCTAAACCTAGCCCAAAGTGTAACTCTTAACTAATGGTAGCCCTAACCCTAACACCAACCCTCCCCTTAGACCTAACCCTAACTCAAATTCTAACCTTTATCCTAAACATAATCATAGCCCTATCCCAAACCCTAACCTAAACCTAGCCCTAATCCTAAATGTAACTAAAGCCCTAACCCTAGCTCTAATTCTATGCACTACCCTAAACCTAGCCCCAATCCTAACAATAACCGTAGCCCTAAACTAGCTCTAATCCTATCCATTACCCTAACCATAATCCTATCCCTAATGCTAACCCTAGGCTTAACTCTAACCCTATCACAATCCCTAAACCTCTCCATTACCCTAAAACTAACCTGTACCCTAATCCTAAGCCTATTCATTACCCTAACCTTACCTCTAACCCTAACGCTAATTAAAGCCCTAAATCTAAACCTAAACCTAAACCTAAACTGAATTGTAAGCCATACACTGATCTTAATAATACATCTAGCTCTAAACTTAACCCTTAGCCTAAATCTAATCTTTACACTAGACCTAACCATAAACATAATCCTAAACCTCTCCATAACCATAACCCTAGACTTAACTCTAGACACTTAACCTAACACAAACCCTTGCTCTAAACCTTATCCTAACTGAAAAAGTAACCCTAACACTAAAAAACCCTAAATCTATCCATAACACTACACCTAAATATAACCCTAACCCTAAAACTAGCCCTAATCATTACCGTAGCTCTTACATTACCCATACACCTAACACTAGCCCTCAATCTCACACACGACCTAGTCCTAATCCTAACCCTAAACCTAGACCTAAGTGTAACCCTAACCCTATCTCTAGCACTAACATTAAACCTAACACTGGCCCTGGCCTTAACCCTACTGAAACTCTAATCCTTACCATAAACATAACAATAGACCTAACCCTCAACCTAACCCTAAACTTAGCCCTAATCATAACTGTAACCATAGCAAAAACCGAAGCACAAACTCTATTTATTACCTTAAATATAACCCTAATCCTAATGCTAACCCAAGCCATAACCCTAACCCTAAACCTAACCATAGCCCTGACTCTAACCCTAACTCTCACCAAAGATTTAACCCTAGCTCAAAACCTAACACTTCTGCTTAACCTAACACTAACACTAACCCTAGGCCTATCTCTAAACCTAGCCAAAATTCTAATGTTAACACAAGCCCAAACACTAGCACTAACCCTATCCTTTACCCTAAACATAAACTTAACCCAAATGCAAACCCTATGCCTAAACCTAATCCTATCGCTAACACTAACCCTATCTATTACTCTATACCTAACCTGGACTCTAAACTTAACACTATCCATTACTTTAACCCTAAACCTAGTGCTAATTTGAGCCATAACCCTAAACCTTATCCTAAACCAAACGCTAAACCAGACTCTGACCATAACAATACACTTAGCTCTAAACCTGACCTTTACCCTAAACCTAACTTTCCAATAGACTAGCCATAAACCTAAAGTTAACATTATTAATAACCATAACCCTAGACCTGACATTAGCCCTAGCCCTAATCCTAGCTCTAACCCTAACACAAATCCTAGTCCTCATCCTAGCCCTAAACCTAGTGTTAATCCTAACCTGAATACTCACCGTATTCCCATAACTAATTTTAACCCTCGCCCTAGACCTGAACCTAGCCATAACCTCATCCCTTCCCCTAAAACTAACCGTAACCCTAACACTAACCCTAATTCTAGCCCTAACCATGGGCCTAACCCTAACACTAAACCTAGCACTAATCTAGCCCTAATTTAGCCCAAACCTTAAACAAAGTTCTAACTCTAGCCCTAAGAAAATCTCTAACTCTCATCCTAGCCCTATTTATATTTCTAAACCTGTTCATTACTGTAACCCTAGAACTAGCCCTAACCTAAGCCCTAACCCTATATCTAACCATTACTCTAAATCTAACTTTAACTTTGAACCTAAACCTCACCATTCCACTAGCTGAAAACTATAAACTAACCTAACACTAGCCCTAGCCCTAATAATAAAACTGAGCCATTACCTTAACCCTAAACCTATCCTAAACCAAACCTAACCCTGCAACTAGCCATAACCCTAGCTAAAATTCGAGTCCAAGGACTAAAACTTACCCTTACCCTGACTCATATCCAAACACTAACCCTAGCTCTATATACCACCCTAACCATAAAGCAAATGCTAACACCATTCCTAGCCCAAACCCTAATCCTAAAACTAACCCTAATAATAACCCTAGTTCTTACATTAGCCATAGTTCTAACCCTAGCCCTACCACCAAAACAAAAAAAGCCCTAATCTGAGCCCTAAAACTAGATTTAATTCTAACCTTAGACATAAACCTAACCCTAACCATAGCTCTAAGCCTAGCTCTAACCCTATCCATTATCTTAAGCCAAACCCTATCCATAATGTTAACTAACCCTAGCCTTCTTTCTAGCTCTAAACCTAACTCAAAACCTAACCCTAACCTTCACCCTCATTCTGACCATAACACTAATTATAGGTCTAAACCTGACCCTAACCATAAACTGAACCCTAAAACTAGCCCTACAGGTAAACATTTACCTAAACCTAACCCTAACATTACCCCTGGACCTAAACCTATTCCTACATCTAGTGATAACTCTAGCCCTAGACCTAAACAAAAACTGAGTCATAGCCCTAACAAAAACCCTCAAACTAAACAAAACAATACCACTACCCCTGGACGTAAACCTACGCCTGATTCTGGCTTTTACCCTAACTCTAATCTGAACACTGACCTTGACACACTAAATCTAGCTCTAAAACTGCCTCTAAACAAAAATCTAAACCTAACACTAGACCTAACCATAACCCTAACCCTAAAACTAGTCCTAATTAGAACCCTAGATCTTACATTACCCATAGCACTAACCTTAGACCTAAACCTAACACAAAACCTAGCCCTAATCCAAGGCCTAAACCAACCATAAGCATAAGCCTAACCCTAAACCTAGCCCTAACCCTAAGCTTAACCCTCACCTTAGACCTAAGCATAGCTCAAAGTCTAACATTTGGCCTAAACATAAACCTAGCCTTATCCCTAAAAAGAACACAAACCCTAACACTAACACTATACATTACCCTTATGATAACCCTATTCTTAATGCTAACCCTAGGCCTAACCCTAAACCTATCAAAAACCTTAAAACTCTCCTTTACCCTAAATATAAACTGAGCCCTAAACCTAACCCTATTAATTACCCTAAACCTAATTCTAACCCTAATGCTCATTTGAGCCCTGTCCCATAATCTTAACCCAATACAAACTGTAACCCTGACCCTGAACCTAAAAATACCCCTAGCTCTAAAACTGAACCTTACCCTAAACTTAACACTTACACTAGACTAAGACATAGACCTAATCCGAAATTTACTCCTAACTGTAACACTAGACTTGACATTTTCCCTAGCCCTAATTCTAGACCTAAACCTACAACAAACTATAGCCCTCATCCTAGCCCTAACCCTATTCTTAACCATAACACTAACCGTAACCCTAGCCCTAATCCTAATTATAACCCTCACTCTACCTCTAAACCTAGGTATAACACATCCCTTGCCCTAAACTTATCACTAAACCTAGCCCTAATGCTATGCCTAAGCTGAACACTAACCTTAGTTCTAATCCTTGCCCTAATTTAGCCCTATCCCTAAAACTAACCATAACCCTAACCTTAAGACTAACTCTCTCACCCTAGCCTTATCCCTAGTTATATCCCTATCATTTACCATAACCCTAAACCTAGCCATAAGCCTTGCCCGATCATTAGACCTAGCCCTAAACCTTTATCTAACCCTAACATCCAATCTTAATGTAACTCTAAGCCTAAGCCTAACACACACACTATCCCTAACCCTAATGCTAATCATAAAACTAGCCCTAACCCTAAACATAGGACTAAAACAAACTGAGCAATAGCCCTAACCATAAACATTAACTTAAACCAAACCCAAACACTACACCTAGACTTAAACATAGCCTTAATTTGAGTCCTAACCCTAACCTTAAATCTAACCCTGACCCTAACTAATATCCTAACACTCACCCTAGCTCTAAACACCCTCCTAACCTGAAACTGAAACCTAAAAGTAAACCTATTCCTAATTTGAGTCCTAACCCTGACTCTGACACTGACTTTAACCTAACACAAAGACTAGCTCTAAATATCATCCTAAGTTTAAACCTAACCCTAACACTAGACCTACCCCTAACCCTAACCCTAACCCTAAAACTAACTGTAATTAAAACCACAGTTCTTACATTATCCAATGCATTAACATTAGCCTTAACTGTAACACAAAATGTAGCCGTAATCCAAGCCCTAAACCTAGATTTAACCATAACCATAACTCTAGCCCGAACCTAGCTCGAAGGCTATCATTTACCCTATAAATAACCTTAACCCTAATGGTAGCTGTAGACCTATGCCTAATCCTTAGGCTAAAGAAAATCCTAACCTTATTAATAGTCCTGACCCTAGCCCTCATTCTAGCTCTAATTCTAACGCAAACCCAAACACTAACCCTGACACTTATTCTGACCCTAACACAAACCCTAATTCTAAGCCTGACCCTAACACTAGACTAAAAACTAACACTAGCTCTGGACCTAAACCTAACCCTAAATCTAGCCTTAACTCTAGCCCTAGACCTAAACAAAAACCTAGTCCTAGGCCTAACAATAACCCTTATCCTAAAATGAACACTAACCCTACCCCTAGGCCTAAACCTAGTCATAATTCTTGCTGTAACCCGAACCCTAACCCTAACCCAAACACTGACTCTACCTTTACCAGTAAACCTACTTCTAAACCTGACTCTAACTGAAAATCTAACACTAGATCTTGGCATAACCCTAACCCTATAACTAGCACTAATCATAACCCTAGCTCTTACAATACCCACAGTTTAAACCTAGGCCTAAACCTAACACAAAACCTAGAGCTAATCCTAGGCCTTAACCTAACCCTAAGCATAACCCTAACCCTAACCCTAGCCCTAACCCAAACCTAACCCTCATCTTAGACCTAACCCTAGCTAGAAATATAACCCTTAATATAAACATAAACCTATAACTATCCCTGAATATAACCCTAACCTAGTCCTAATTGTAACCTTAACCCTAGCCCTAAGCCTAGATCTAAAGCTACCCATTACCCTAACCCTAACCGTAACCCTTACTGTAAGCCTAGCCTTAAACCTAACCATAATCCTAAACCTAAACAGAAAAATAACCATACACCTAACCCTAAACTCATACTTGCTATAGCCCTAATCCCAACCATAAACCTAAACATAATCTTAGACCTAACTCTAACACTAAATTTAAATCTAACCCTGTCCCTAACCCTAAACCTACATCAAACCATATTTATTACCCTAACCATAACCCTAACCTTAATTATAACCATTCCCCTAACTCTAACCCTAACCCTAAACCTACTGTAATCCTATCTCTAAACATAACACTGAACCTATCCCTTGATCTAACCCTAATCATAGCTCAGAACTTAACTTTTATACTAAACATAACACTAACCCTAACCCTAGTTCTAATCCATATCCTAACACTAACTCAAGACCTAATCCTAACCATAAGTCTAGCTATAAACTTAGCTATAACTCTATCTATTACCCTAATCATAACCCATACCCTAATGCTAATTCCAGGCCTAAATCTATTTCAAGTCCTAATCCTAACCATAAACCTAGCCCTAACTTTAACTCTAACTGTATCAATTACCCTAAACATAACCCTTTCCCTAATGCTAACCCTAGGCCTAAACCTAAACCTATCATTAACCTCAACCCCATCAATTACCCTAAACCTAACCTGAACCCTAAATCTAACCCTATCATTACCCTAACGATAACCCTAATGCTAATTTAAGCCCTAACCCTACACTCAAACCTAAAAGAAAACATAACCATTACCCTGACCCTAATAATTCCCCTAGCTCTAACCTAATCCTTACCCTAAACCTAATCCTTACATTAGAGCTAGCCAAAACCTAACCCAAAACTACCCATAACCATAACACTAGACCTGACATTAGCCCTAGATATAATCCTAGTCCTAACGCGAACACAATCCCGAGCCCATATTAGCACTAAACATGGCCTTAATCATAACCCTAACCTTAAACCTAGGCCTTACTTAAAACCAAACCGATCCCTAATCTTAAACCTAATTTAGACCTTTCCCTAAACGTAACCCTAACCCTAGACCTAAAACTAAGTCTAACTCTCTCCCTAGCCTTAAAACTAGTTCTAAACCTATCCCTTACTGGAATTCTAAACCTAGCCCTAAACCTAGGCCTAAGCCTTGCCATTTCCTTAGCCCTAGCCCTCAACCTAACTCTAAATCTAACCCTAATGCAAAGCCTAAGCCTAAATCTAACACTAACCATTTCCCTAATGCTACTCTTAAACTAGCCCTAACTCTAGACCTAGCCCTAATACAAAACCGATCCATAGACCTAACCCTAACCCTTAACCTAAACCAAACCCTAATCCTACACCTAGCCATAACCCTAGCCCTAATTCGAGATTTAAGCAGAACTCTAAAACTAACCCTAACCCTGATTCTGACACTAAAACTAACCCTAGCTTTAAACATCATCCTAAACATAAAACTAGACCTAGCCTTAGCCCTAATTCTAACCCTAAAACTACCCCTAATTGTAACCCTACTACTTCCATTAGCAATAACCTTAACCTTAGACCTAACTTAACCCAAAACCTAGCCTAATTTGAGCCCTAAAATGAACTTTAACCCTATCCTTAAATTTAACCCTAATCCTAGCACTAATAATAGCCATAACCTTAGCTCTAACCCTAGTTCTAACGCTATGCATTATCCTAACCATAATCCTAATCCTATTGCTAACCCTAGGCCAAACCTTATAATATCCCTCATCCTAACTCTATCCATTACACTAAACCTAACTTGAAACCTAAACCTAACAATATCATTACCATAATCCTAACTTAATGATAACGGGAGCCCTAAATTTAAACCTTAACCTAACCCAAACACTAATCACGACCCTGATGCAAACAATACCCTTACCTCTAAACATGATTCTAACCCTAAACCTAACCCTTACAATACATCTAATCTAACCCTAAAACTATGTGTAACTGTAAAGCTGCACCTGAAATTGGTCCTAGCCCTCAACCTAGCCTTAATCCTAGCCCGAACCATAATCTGACATTTAACCCTAATTCTAACCCTTGCCCTATACCTAAACCTAGCTATACCCCATCCCTTACCCTAAACCTAACCATAACCCTATACCTAACCATAATCTTAAACCTAATCATAACCCTTGCCCTTACCCTAGGCCTAACCCTAACACTAAGCCTAGCACAAACCCTAATTTAGTCTTATCCTAACCCTAAACTTAGCCTTAAGACTAACTCTAACTCTTGCCATAGCCCTATTCCTAGTTCTATCCTCACCCCTAGCCCAACAATGGATCTTAACCTAACTCTAAATTTAAACCTAACTCTAAATTTAACCATAACCATACCCCTAAACCAAACCCTAACAATAATACTAACAATAATGCTAATCCAAAAACTTGCCGTACCCCTAGCCCTACCCTTAAAACAAAATAAAACCATATCCCTAAAGCTAACCCTTAACATAAACCAAACCATGAACCTACACCTAGTTCTAACCCTAAGTCTAAAAATAACCCTGACTTTGACACTGATTCTAACACTAATCCTAGCTCTAAACATGACCCTAATTTTAAATTAACCCTAACACCAGACCTAGCCTTAAACCTAACACTTAAACTAGCCCTAATTTTAACCCTAGTTAGTACATTAGTCATTGTCATAACCCTAACCCAAAACCTAACACAAATCCTACGCCTAATACTAGTCCTAACCTTAGCTAAAACCCTAATGTTAACCCTAACACTAGCCCTAAACCTAACACTAACCCTATCCCTAACCATAGCTCTAACACTATCCCTTACCCTCAGCCAAATCCTAAACCAAATACTAACACTAGTCCTAACCCCAATCCTTAGCCTATTTTAAACACTAACAGTATTACTAGTCCTATCCCTAGCCCACATTTGATTTCTAACCCTATCCTTGACCCTTATTCTGATCCTAACATTAACCCTAGGTCTAAACCTGACCCTAACTCTAAACCAAACCCTAACACTAGCCCTACAGATAAGCCTATACATATACCTAACACTAATACTAGATCTATACCAAAACTAATACTAATTCTATAATTCTAGCCCTAGACCTAAAGAAAATCCTAGCTCTAGCAATAACAATAACCCTTAACATAAACTAAAGAGGTAGCCTACCCCTCGACCTAACACTAGTCCTAATTCTAAATCTAACCCTAACCCTAATCCTATCCAGAACACTGACGCTGACCCTAACATTGACCTATTTCTAAACCTGACCCTAACACAAAACGTAGTTCTAACACTAGACCTAGCCATAACCAAAACCCTTACACTAGCCCTAAACATAACACTAGCCCTAACCCTATTTTAACCCTAATCTTAATCCTAACAGTAGCCCTATCCCTAACCATAATCCTAACCCTAGCCCTAAACCTAACACAAAACCTAAGTATAATCCTAGGCCTAAACTTAGCCCTAAGCATATCCCTCACTGGAACCCTAGCCCTAACATTAACCCTGACACTAACAATTGCCTTAGACCTAACCCTAGCTCAAAGCCAAACTCTTACCCTAAACATTACCCTAGCACTATCCTAAACCATAACCCTAACCCTAGCTCTTATCCTAACCTTAATCCTAGCTCAAACTTTAGTTCTAACCCTGTCAATTACCCTAACCCTAATCCTAACCCTAATTATAACACTATTCCTAACACTAAAAGTACCCTAAACACAAATGTATCCCAAGACTTAACCATAAACCTAAACCTCTCCATAGCCCTAACCCTAGCTGAAACATTAAGTCTTAAACTAAAACTAATCCTAAAACTTGCCCGAATCCATAACCTAATCCTAACCCTAAACCTAAATCTAACATTATCCATTACCATAAACCTAACCCTAAGTGTAATGAAAACTCTAGCCATAACCCAAACCCTAAATCAAACCCTAACCATAAATATATCCCTAGACCTAAACATAAACCTAACCCTCGCACTAGCCCTACCCCTAGCTCAAACACTAACCCTTACCCTAAACTTACCATAACCCTAGCCCTAAACCTAACAGTTACCATAAACCAAACCCTAACCCTATCCCTAAAAATAACTCTAATTTTAGACTTAATCCAAACCATAATCTAGCCCCAACCCTAGCTCTAAATCTAACCATTATACTAAACATAACTTTAACCTAATGCTAACCTTAACCCTATTGCTAAACCTAACCCATTCATTACCCTAAACCTTAACTGAAACCTAAACCTAACCCTAAACATTACCCTAACCCTAAGCCTAAACCTAACACTAATTCAAGCCCTAAACATAAACTTTGACCTAAACCAAATGCTAATCCAGACCAAAACCCTTATAATACCCCTAACTCTAAACCTTACCCTTACCATAAACATAGCTTGACACTAGACTTAGCCATAACCTAACCCTAAAACTATCCTTAATCATAAACCTAGACTAGACATTATCCCAGCCGCAGTTCTAGCTCTGAACCTAACAGAAACCCTAGCCATAAACCTAGCCTTAATCCTAACATAAACACTAACCCTAGCCCTAATCCTTATTCTAAACCTCAATCTAGCCCTAAAGCTAGCTATAACTCCACCCATTTCCCTAAACTTATTCCTAACCCCAATGCTAATCCTAAACCTATACCTACCCCTAAGCCTATACTTAACACTAACCCTAGCCCTAATCCTAGCCCTATTTTAGCTTTAACTCTTATCCTAACCCTAAGCCTAGTCCTAAATCTAAATCTAACTCTCGTCCTAGCCATTTCCCTAGTTCTAACCCTATCCCTTACAGTAACACTAACCCTCACCCTAACCCTAAGGCTGGATCTAACCCTAACTCTAAATCTAACCCTAACTCTAAGCATAAACCTCACCCTAACACAGCCTTAACCCTAACACTAATTCAAAATCTAGCCATACCCTAGCCCTACCACTAAAACAAAACTGAGCCATAGCCCTAAACTTTACCCTAACCCATAGAAGTAAGATGAAGGGAAACCTTAAAACACATATTGTTTCTGACAGTGAACATTGAATTGAGAAGGCCCAACCTGGGAAATATGGTAATGCTAGGTAAAAGATGAATTCTGACTGGTATCAAATAAATTTAGTAAGAACATAGTAAGGCTAAGTAAAAGATAAATTATGCCTAGTATCAATAAAATTTGAAAATAACTACTGTAAACCTAACACTAGATCTATCCTTAATTCTAACCCTACAGCTCACCCGAGCCTGTTTAGAGAACCTTGGATCATAGGAGTCCCAAACTAAGGATCCTAGTGGGGGCAAGCTAACAGATGAATCCTGCATAGTATCAAAGAAATCTGAGCACATAATAGTGAGAAGTGTTTCAGTACATGTATATTTCCTTATTTTCTCCAAAAGTGCTCTGAGATAAAGTGGCTTTACATGTTTCAGCTGAGGGCAACATTCACAAGGAACAAACCAGAGAATGCCCACAGAGAACTGATTGAGTGTGTGCAGTTTCAAGAAGCTGGCAACACTGTTTGATTTTGTGCTCCATTTCTCTTCAAGAAAATAGTTCAAAAATAAAGTGAAACATTAAAATATAAACTGTTCCAGACAGCAAACTATTGAATGAGAAAGCCCAACCCAGGAAACTTTGTGAGGCTAGGTAAAACATGAATCCTGCCTAGTATCAAAGATACATGAACAAAGCTGACTCTAATACTAGGTTTAAACCTAGCCCTTACCCTAACCATATACCTAACCCTAATCTGTTTAGAGAACCATTGATCATAGTAGTCCCAAATTAAGGGAGCCTAGTGTGGCAAACTAACAGATGAATGTTGTGCAGTTGAAAAAAATCTGAACAAATAATTTGGGGAGGTAGTTCAGTACATGTATATTTCTTTGTTATCTCCTACAGTACTTTTGGATAAAGATGTTTTTGCATTCTTCAGCTTTGAGAAACGTTCACAATGAAGAAACTGGAGTGTCCACATAGAACTGATTGAGTGTGTGCAGTTTTAAGCAGTGAGCACCAACCCTGCTTGATTTCAAGTTCCATTTCCATTTATCCATATAGGTCAAAAAGAAGGAAACCTTAAAATATAAACTGTTCCTGACAACAAACCATTGAAGGGATAAGGCCCACACATGGGGAAAATAGTAAGCGTAGGTAAAAGACGAATCATGCCAAGTACCAAATGAATTTGAACAAAACTCACTCTAACTCTAACACTAGATCTAACCCAATCCTAAACTAATTCTAACCTGTTTAGAGTACCTATGATCATAGAAGTCTCACACATGGGAAGCCTAGCAGCACAACCAAACAGATGAATCTTGTGCAGTATCAAAGAAATTTGATAAAAAATTGGGAGACATATTTCAGTACATTCATATTTCCATGTTTTTTTCTTAAAGTGATCATGGATAAATTGCTTTTCATGCTTCAGCTTAAGGTATTTTCACAAAGAAAATTAAAGAGTACTTTATCAAATTAATCCAACCAAAAAGAATTTGAAGTTCTTTCAGTACATGAGTATTCTGCTGGCTCCTAAATCACTCAGAGATAAAACTGTTTCTATTTCATCTTAGAGCTACTTCCACAGGAAACACCAGATTATGCTCACTGAAAATTGATGGAGTGTGTGAGTTTAAAGCAGCTAGCCCAAACCCTGTTCCATTTCCTGCTTCAATTCCATTCAACACTATAGTGCCAAAAGAAGAGAAACATGAAAATTGAAACTGTTCCTCAAGGCAAACCCTTTATGTAGGAGGCCCATACATTTGAAGTATAGTCAAAATAGGAAAAAGATGAATCCTGCATAGTATCTTAGAAATTAGAAAACAAAACTCTTACCTTAACTCTAGGTCTAATCCTTGTCCTAACACTAACCCTAACACTAACCTTAACCTGTTTAGAGTCCCTTTGATCCTAGAAGTCCCACACTTTGGGAGCCAAGTTGGGTAGGCTAACAGATAAATCTTTCACAATATCAAAGAAATCAGATAAAATAATTGGGGATGTAGTTCAGTACATGCATATTTCTCTGTTTTCTCCTAAAGTGCTCTCACATAAAGTTGTTTTGCATGCTTAATCTTAGGGCTACTTTTACAAGGAATAAACCAGAGAATGCCCATAGAAAACTGATTGAATCTGTGAGGTTTGAAGTAGCTATCACTAACCCTGTTGGATTTCCAGCTCCATTTCCTTTTACAAGCATAGGTAAAAATGCAATGAAAACTTAAAATACAAACTGCTGAGGAGAGAAAACCCTTGACCTAGGAGGCCCAAACCGAGAGAATACAGTAAGATTAGGTAAAAGTTAAATCCTGACGAGTTTCAAAGAAATTTAAACAAAACTAAATCTAACAAAACACTAGCTGTAACCCTATCCCTAACCTAATACTAAATCTAACATAGCCTGTTTAGAAAACCATTGATCATATTAGTCCACAAATAAAGGAGCCCAGTGGGCAAGCTAATAGATGAATCCTTTGCAGTATCAAAGAAATCTGACCAAGTAATTGGGGGAGGTATTTCAGTATGTGTATATTTTCCTGTATTCTCCTAATGTACTCTTGGATTAATTATTTTTTCATGCTTCAGTTTAAGGTAATTTCATAAGGAACAACCAGAGAGTGCCCACAGAGAGCTGATTGAGTGTGTGAAATTTCAAGCAGCTAGTACTAACTCTGTTTAATTTCCAGCTCCATTTTCATTCACATCTATAAGCCATAATAAAGTGAAACCTAAAAATTAAAATTGTTTCTGACAGTGAACTGACAAACTTTGAAAAACCAAACTTGGGGATCCTACTAAGACTAGGAAAATGATGAATCCTGTATAATATCAAAGGAATCCATGCAAAAAATGAAGCTTGCTCCTAAAGTGCTCACAGATAAAGCTGTGTCTTTCTAATTCAGCTTTGGGCTACTACCACAAGAATCAAATGAGAGAATGTGCACTGAGAACTGATTGAGTGTGTGAAGTTTCAAGAAGCCAGCACAAACCCTGTTTGAGGCCAGCTCCTTTTCCATTCACCCATATATGGCAAAAGGAAGTGAAACATGAAAATTAAGACTGCTCCTGAGAACAAAACTTTTTACCTAGGAGTCCCCAAACATGGGGAGCATACTAAGAATAGGAAAAAGATAAATTCTGCCCAGTATCCAAAAAGTTGAAAAAAACTAACACTAACCCTAACACTAGTTCTAACACTTGTTCTAACACTAAGAATAACACTAAGCCTAACCTGTTAAGAGAACCTTTCATCATAGAAGTTTTAAACTTGGGGAGACTAGTGCAGCAAGCTTACAGATTAATCCTGCACAGTAGCAAATAAATGTGACCAAATAATTAGGGGAGGTATTTCAGTACATGCATATTACCCTGTTTTCTCATACAGTGCTCTTGGATAAAGTTGTTTTGTGTGCTACAGCTTATGACTCCTTTTACAAGGAATAAACCAGAGAGTGCCCACAGACAACTGATTGATTATGTGAAGTTTTACCAGCTAGCACCAACCCTCTGATTTCCAGCTCCATTCCCATTTACCCATATAGATCAAAATGAAGTGAGACATTAAAAGCAAACTATTCCTAACAGCGAACCATTGAACTGAGAAAGCCCAAAACTGGGGCACATAGTAAGGTTAGGTAAAAGATAAATCTTCCCAGTATCAAAGAAATTTGAACAAAGCAAACTGTAACCCTAACACTAGCTCTAAAGCTAGCCCTAAACCTAACTGTAACACTAATGCTTACCTGTTTAGAGAACCATTGATCCTAGAAATGCTAACCTTGGGGAGCCTAGTGGAACACTAAAAGATGAATACTACACGGTATCAAGGAAATTTGATCAAATTTTTGGGAGTCTTATTTCAGTATATACATACTTCTCTGTTTTCTCCTTAAGGGCTCTTGGATACTGTTTCTATTGCATGCTTCATATTTGGCGTACCTTCAAAAGAAGTAAACCAGAGAGTGCCCATTGAGAACTGATTGTGTGAAGTTTCAAGCATGTCTTGCCAACCCTGTTTGATTTCCAGCTCAATTTTCATTCACAAAAATAAGCCATAATGAAGGGAAACCTTAAAATACAAACTGTTCCTGACAGCAATCCATTGAACTGAGAAAGCCCAAACCTGTGGAGCATAGTAAATCTAAGTAAAAGATTAATCCTGCCCAGCATCATAAAAATTTGAAGAAAACTAGGGCCGCATGGGTGCTCTTGGTGCATATGGGAGTCTTGGCTGTGCAGTTTCTCTGGGCACAAACATCAGACTCAGCCACAAGGGTGCTCTCTGTGTGGATGAAAGGCAGCACAGAACGCAGAGGCTTTGCTTGAGGGCCACCAGACCGAGCTCTGGACACAGCAAAAGGTCACTCCAGAACCACCCACCTCACCAAACACCATACATGGGTAATAGATGGAATCCATCTTGCAAAATCTTACTTGCAATCTATCAGTGGTCATGGCTACCAGCTTGGTTTTGCAGCTTATCAGGTACCTGGTTTCAAACTCCCCTACCTCCAGCTGTGATAATTCAAGATTTTTCTCACAAGACTTTGTGGGGCATAGCTATCAATGTGGAACAGCAACTGTACAGGCACCTGGTTTCCAATTCATAGATAACAGTAGGGAGGCTCCAGGTAGATGCTCAAGCCCTCTCACCCTGGCTACCTCCACCCCCCTAAGCACTGACACTCAAGCAAGGAATAAACAACTCCAACTACTGCAAGAAAAGAAAACAGAATTCTGAGAGACATTTATTCTTTCTTACTTTTCTTTTCTTGCTCTTCTCATTCGTTCTTCTCTACCCTTCCCACTATGGTTTTCACAACCTAAACATATGTGAAACCAAGAACTTTCCATGAAATTGGACTTGAAGAACTGAATCACTAGAATAGTATAATATAGAGGAATTGCATAGGCCCCACCTCACGACCTCTGTATTTGCACTTATTTTCTTTCTCCCTCTCTTTCTTTCTTTCCATATTACTTTTTTCTTCTTTTTTTATTTCTCCCTCTATCCCACTTTTAGCCTCCTAACTTTTACTATTTTTACATAGGTTAATTTTATGAATACAGATAAGGAGTTTGAATTTATACGTTCTTCCATAAATTTCCCCTGTCTATTCATTAGAGTTCTACTCCAAAGTTGCTAAGTTAGATTAATCACATACCCTTACTACTTTCCCACTTATCATAGCATCATACCTTTGACCCTCAGTTCTCTTTACACCACCAGAAATGGTATGCTTTTATGAAACTAATGACCATATTCTAAATAATAATTTAAGCCAACATCTGTAGACATAGATTCTATATATAGATTTATTTATAATGGTTAGGCTTAGGCTTCGAGTTAAGGTTAGATTTAGAGTTAGGTTTTGATCTATGGCTAGGGCTAGGGGTAAGGATAGGGCAAGGGTTAGGACTAGGGTTTGGGTTAGGTTTAGGATTATGGTAAGTGATAGAGTTAGGACTAGTGATAGGGCTAGTATGAGAGTTAGAGTTAGTCTTAGTGCTGGGGTTGGGGTTAGGTTTAGGATTAGTGATAGAGCTAAATGAGGGCCAACTGTTAGTGTTAGGTTTAGGCCTTGGGTTAGGGATAAAGTTAGAATTATGTTTAGAGTAATGTATTGGGTTACAGATAGGTTGAGGTCTAGGGCTAGTGTTAGTATTAGGGTTAGGTCTAGAGTTAGTTAGTTTAGCCCTAGGTTTAGGGCTAGGGTTAATGTTAGTGTTAGGGTTATGATTAAAGCTAGGTTTAGGGCTAGGATGAGGGCTAATGTTTGTGTTAGTGTTAGGGTTAGTATTAGGGCTAGGGGTAATGTCAGGTCTAGGATTACAGTTAGGGATAGATTTAGTGTTAGGTTTATGGCTTAGTCCAGTGTAGGGATTAGGTTTATACTAAGGTTCAATTTTAGAGCTAGGTATGTTATATTAGGGTCAGGATCAAAGTGAGTGTTTGGGTTAGGTTAGGGTTTAAGGTTTGGGGATTGCATTATCATTAATTTTAGGGTTAAGGTAATGAAAGGCTTAGGTTTAGAGTTTAGGTGTGGTTTAGTGTAATGGATAGGGTTAAGGTTAGGCCTAGGGTTAGAATAAGGTTTGGGTTATCATTAGGGTAATGGATAGGGTTAGACCTTAAATTAACGGTAGGGTTATGTACAGGATTAGGGCTTTTATTTGGGTTAGAGTTAGGTTTACATTTAGGGTTAAAGCTAGGTTTAGGGCCTGGGGATATGACTCAAGAAATAGCAGGCTCGTCTGGCATGCATGGGGTGCTGGGTTTGATCCTCAGCACCACATACCAATGAAATAAAGATGTTGTGTCCACCAAAAAAAATTAAAAAATAAATATTAAAAACAAACACAATAGGTTTAGGACTTGGATTAAGGCTAGGATTTTGGGTTAGGTTACGGCTAGGTTTAAGGCTATGGCTAATTTACAAAGTAGCATTATGGTTAGAGCTATCGATAGAGTGAGATTTAAGGCTATGTCTAGTGTTAGGGTTAAGTTTACGGTTACAATGATGTTTAGAGCTAGGTTTAATGTTAGGGTCAGAGTCAGGGTCTGGATTAGTTTTCAGATTAGTGTTAGGACTAGAATTAGAGATAGGATTAGGGCTAGGTGTAGGTTTAGGTTTTGGTTTACGTTAATTTCTAGGGCTAGGGTTATGATTTGGTTTTGTTTTAGGGCTAGGGGAGGAGTTAGGGTTAGTTTTAGGATTAATGCTAGGATTAGGTCTAGTGTTAGTGTGAGGTTTAGGCTTAGAATTAGGGTTAGATTTAGAGTTAGGTTTAGATCTAGGCTTTGAGCTAGGGGTAAGGATAGGGCTAGGATTAGGGCTAAGTTTAGGGATAGGTATAGGGTGATGGTAAGGGATAGTTTTAGAACTAGGTATAAGGGTAGGTTGAGAGTTTGAGTTAGTCTTAGAGCTAGGGTTTAGGTTTGTTCAGGGATAGGGCCAAATAAGGGTTGGGATTAGGACTAGGGTTAGTATTAGTGTTGGCCCTAGGTTTAGGCCTATGGTTAATGTTAGTGTTAGGGTTAGGGTTAGGTTTAGGTTAAGGGATGGCATTATAGCTATTTTTAGGACTAGGGTGAGGATTAGAATTAGGGTTATGGTTAGGGTTATGTTTATGATTAAGGGAAGGTTTATGGCTACAATGTGGGCTAAGGTTTGTGTTAGGATTTGGACTAGGATTAGTGCCAGGGCTAATATCATGTCTAGGGTTACAGTTAGGGAGAGTTTTAGGGTTTGATTTATAGCTGGGTCTATTGTAAGGGACAGTTTGCTTTTAGGGTCAGGTTTGGTGCTATGGGTATTATTTGGGCCAGGGTCAGTGTTAGGGTTTTTTATTAGATTAATGATTAGGTTTAAGGCTCGAGTTATCATTATGGTTAGGGATAGGTTAATGATAGTTTTAGGATTAGAGTTCAGGTTAGGTGTAGGTAATGGATAAGGTTAGTGTTAGGGATAGGATTAGTGTTCAGGGTAGGGTTAGCAGAAGCATTAGGGTTATCATTAGGGTAATTGATAAATTTAGAGCTAGTGATAGGGCTAGTGTTATGCGTAGGATTAGGTATAGGGTTAGGCTTAGGTTTAGAATTAGGACTATGTTTAGGTTATGGTTAGCTTTAGGTTTAAAGCTAAGGTAGGGCATGGGTTAGGGCTAAGTTTTGCAATAGGTTAGGGCTAGGGCAAATGTAAGAAATTTGTAATAATTAGGGCTAGTTTTAAGGTTAGTGTTAGAGCTAAGTATAGTTTTAGAGTTGGGTTTAGGGTTAGGGTGATTTTAGAGCTAGGGTTTGTGTTAGTGTCAGGGTTAGTGTCAGGGTCAGTGTTCACTTTATGTTTATGTAAAATGTGAAAGCCAGAATTAGGACTAGGGTTAAGTCTGGGAAGGGTTAGTGTTTTGCTTTATGCTAATGGTTATTATTAGGCTAGGGCTAGGTTTTCCATTAGGTCTAGTGCTAGAGTTATGGATAGATAAGGATTAGGTTTAGGTCTAGGGCTAGTGTTAGGGTTAGGATTAGGTATAAAGTTACCAGTAGGGCTAGTGTTAGGGTTCAGTTTAGGGTAAGGTTCAGGTTTAGACTTATGATTAGTGTTAGGGTAAGAATAAGGTCAGGGTTAGTGTTAAGCTTTGGGTTATGGTTAGAGCTAGAATGAAATCTACAGTTAGGACTAGTAATAGGGTTAGGGTTTGGATTAGAATAAGGATTAGGGTTAGGATTATCATTAGGTTTATGGTTTGGCATAGGGTAAGGGATAGGGTTAGTGATAGGGTTAGGACTCCAGTTAGGGTTAAAGCTAGATTTAGGGCTCAGATTAGAGCTACTTTTTGTGTTAGGGTTATGGCTAGGGTTAGAGCAATGGCTAAAGAAAGAACTAGGGTTTTTAGGGTTAGTTTTATGGTTATGGTTACGGGTTAAACCTCTAGTGTTAGGATTAGGTTTAAGGTTAGGGTGCAATTTAGAGCTAGTGTTAGTTTTAGGTTAATAGGGTCAGATTTAGTTTTAGATTTAGAGTTAGGACTCGAATTACAGCAGGGGTTACTGTAAGGGTTCAGTTTAAAATTAGGGTGGTGTTTAGAGCGAAGGTGAGTGTTAGGATTTGAGTCAGAATTTGGGTTAGTATTACAGTTAAGATTAGGACTCGAATTAGGGCTAGGGTTAGGTCTTGGTGTTGTTAAAGTTTGGTTTAATTTAAGGCTTAGGGTTAGGGATATTGTTCAGTTTTGTTTTACTGCAAGGGCTAGGATTAGGGCTAGTTTTATGATTAATTTTAGGGCTAGGGCTAGTGTTAGTTTTAGGCTTAGGCTAAGGTTTAGGGTTAGATTTAGAGTTTGGTTTAGATCTAGGGTTAGGACTGAGAATAAGGATTAGGCCATGTTTATGGCTAGTTTTAGGGCTAGGGTTAGGGCTAGGGTTAGGATTATGGTAATGGATATGGATAGAAGTAGAGATAGGTCTAGTGTGAGAGTTAGAGGTAGTCTTAGAGCTAGGGTTAAAGTTAGGGTTAAGGATAGATTTAAATAAGGGCTAGAATTATTGCTAAGATTAGTGTTCACCTTAGGTCTAGTGTTAGGGTTAGGGTTACGTTTAGGGTAAGGAATGGCATTATATCTAGGTTTAGAGACAGGGTGACAGTTAGAATTTGAGTTAGGGCTATGGTTAGGGTAAAGTTTATGATTAAGGTTAGGTTTGGGGCTAGGATGATTGCTACAGTTCGTTTTAGGGTTAGGGCTACGATTAGGGCTAGAGCTAGAATCAGATCTAGGATTATGGTTAAAGATAGTTTTAAGGTAGGGTTTATGGATACATGTAATGTAATGGTGAGTTTTGGGGTTAGGGTCAGTTTTAAAGCCAAGGGTGTTATTAGGGTCAAGATCTGAGGCATAAGTTTGGGATAGGTTAAGTTTTAAAGTTAGGGCTCAAATCAGGGTTATATTAGTGTTAGTGTATTGATAGGGTGAGGTTTAGGGTTTAGGTTTGGTTTAGAATAAAGCATAGGTTTAGGATTAGGGATAGAGTTAGGTTTAGGCCTAGGGTTTTGGTTATGGCAATGGATAGGGTTAGAGTTAGGGTTAGGGCTAGGGTTATGATTTTGATTAATGCTACAGCCTGGCTGGGCACAATTCAGGAGCCACTTCTCAAAAGAAATGAACTTTGTTTTTAGAACACACACGCCAAACCACACAGCTCTTCAGAAAAACCTTCAGAGCCCAACTGCCACCACCGGCTTCCCACAAGCCTCGCCCACTCCTCCTGCTCTTGAGGCTGATTGGCTGCATCATGTGGGGAGAGCCAAAAAAATTCCCCCAATGAACAGCTCTGTGGTCTGAAAGGGTGAGGAAACAACCCAATGAGCATCACCACAGAGGAGCCAATCAGTTGGCAGCTAGAAGTTTGCTGGTGCCGCTGTGAGCCAATCATCAGCTGGCAGCTGGAAGTTTGCTGGCAGCTGGAAGTTTGTTGGGGCCCCTTGGGCTGTGGCTCTCAACATCTCCCCCTCTCTGCTTAAAAAAACAAACATGTGGCTTATTGACCGTGCCTGCCTTAGGTTGTCCAATACTATATATGGTTCTTACCGTCATCGGATGAGCTGACCTCAAGGTGTCAGTCTCCTGTCTTAGGTTGGTACCATTGCAATTGCATCTTACCCGTCATTGACTACCAGTCCAGCATACAGCCACACCTGTGGATAGGTCTTTGTACCAACAGGCAAGTGAGGTTCTTTGCCTCACATCTGTTGGCCCCCAAATTTTAGCTGAACGACCATCAGAAGCAGAAGGGGAACAATACACCAAGCCAATTGATGGCTTCTTTTGGAAAAATTGTACCACTGATGACACCATCAGCAAAAATACCCCAACACTACCACAAGTTGCTGCACCAACAGATAGTTCACAATGCATACAAGTGAGTTCACAATGCATACAAGTGATACATAGTCCAGGCAAGTTCTGCAAGCAGTTCAGTGATGGCTGTTGCAGAAGCTGTAGATTGTTTTTATCTTTGTCTTCACCTGCACTGTGATGAAGATAGTAATTCAATAATGGCTAAAAAATATATATATAACATTCCAGAAGGCACTAAAAGAAAACAATTTTCTGAACAATTTACATTATCTTGAATGGAATTATTAAATATAATGAAAAGGAAAGGTGAAAGTAAACAAACAGATCTGTTAACCTCCTTTTTTTGTTCACATATTAAAACAATCCTCAACAGCTGTTTTTTATTTTATTTTATTTTATTTTATTTTTTTAATACTTATTTATTAGTTTTTGGTGGACACAACATCTTTGTATGTGGTGCTGAGGATCAAACCCGGGCCGCACGCACGCCAGGCGAGCGCACTACCGCTTGAGCCACGTCCCCAGCCCCCCTGAACAGCTGTTTACCCAATTTAAATAAAACAATTTAAATCACATGAATAAAAAAAAAATATTTGGATCCATTTTTTCATGAGCGCTCATCATATGTGATATATGGACATACGTACATACAAACATACAACATAAAACACAAGTGTGCACACATAATATAACACATACAACACATAACATAATAGTAAAGGCCTTATAACACTTTACAGGTGAAATCTCCATTACAATGTTTAAAAACTCTATAGTGAAAAAATAGAACTGATCAGCAAAACATTAACCGAGGTCTGTATGAGCTCAAAAAACAAAATAGAACTTTATGATGTGGGAAAGGGCAATAATATAACAGATATTGAAAAAAGCATCCTGGTTCTGTCGCAGATATAAGGATAGCCAAACTGGAGTTTTGGATATCAGCTGTTATGGATTTGAGCGAAATCATCTTCTTTTTGGTCTGTAGGAATTGCTTTAGTTAATCTCTCTGGAATCCAAATTGGCTGCTGTTCTCCCTGTGGAAACACATAAACAGACCCTCGACTCCAGACAATCACTGGGTCAGGACCTTAGTTAATCTCTCTGGATTCCAAATCTGCTGCTGTTCTCCCTGTGGAAACACAAACAGACCCCCGACTCCAGACAACTACTGGGTCAGGACCTTCCATCGTCCTTTAGAATATCCTTCCAAAGTACCTTGGGCTTGTGTACATTTTTTGGACACATATGTGCCTTTCCACAGCACTAAGTCCTGATGAATCCAAATTTAAAAAGTTTTGAGTAAAAAGGGTTATTTTAAGTTTATCTTTGGGGAATATATACCTGTTCCCAATTCCCTCTTTATGTTTTAATAAGTACAGTTTAATAGTTTGTTGAGCTCTTTCAACTATGCCTTGGCCCTGTGGATTGTATGGGGTTCCTGTTATATGAGTAATGCCAAATGATGAGCAAAATAGTTTAAAAGAGGTAGAAGTATAACCAGGGGCATTATCTCTTTTTAACTGTTTTTGAATGCCCACAGTGGCAAAATTTTGTAAGCAATGAGCTATAATATCTTTAGTTTTTTCTCCGGCATGAAGGGAGCCCATCAAAAATCCAGAAGAAGTATCAACTGTAACATACAAATATTTTCATTTTTCAAATTCTGGCTAGTATGTGACGTCCATCTGCCAAATATGGTTAGGTATCAGTCCACTAGGACTGACTCCAAGATTAACTTATGGAAAAAAGGTCACACAGTTTTCACATTGTTTTATTTTTTGTATAGCTTGTTCCTTAGTTATTTTTAAATGCCTTTGTAAAGTATTAGCATTCACATGGAACTTTTTATGAAAATTTGTAGCTTCTTCTAGTATACAGAAAATATGTATGTCATGTGTATTTTTATCTGCTAAACCATTGCCCAAACTAAGGGCTCCAGGCAATCCTGTATATGCCCTCATATATCCTATAAAGAATGGATCTTTTCTGTCCCAGATTAGACTTTGTATAGTGGAAAGCAAAGAGAAAACAGTAGAGGAAGGGAAAATCCTACCAGCATCTTCAAGGGATACTACAGCATTAACTATATACTGACTATCAGAAAATAAATTAAAAACAGAATCTTTAAACATCACAAAACTTGTAATATGGCATTAAGCTCTACCTTTTGAGCTGATTGTTTGGGTACTAAAAATGTAAAAGTTTGATCAGGTGTAACTATTGCTGCTGTACCATTATTTGACCCATCAGGGAATATATTTGGAGCATTCATGATAGGTGTTTTTCTTGTCATTTCTGGAAAAATTACAGGATGCAATGACCCCAAGGACAACAAAGGATTAGATGGTAAGTGATTATCAAATGAAACATTAGATTTGCATATTATTATTGCCCAATTTGATTCATAGTATATGGAGTAATAATTTTATTGGGAGAAATTCCAAACCGTCCCTTTGCTGCTTTTATTCCTTTGAGTATTAATTGTTCTACAGCCTCAGGATACCTAGTAAGAATAATGTTAGGGAATAAGATAAATGTATCTGTAATAATGGACCTTCTTGCCAAAATACTCCTGTAGGAATATTTTTTGTTGGTAGTACAATAAATAATAAAGGTAAATTTATATCAATTCTATCCAAATGCATATATGTTTCAATTATTTTTATTGCCTTTCTTGCTTCAGGCTTTAACAGGATGCAATGACGCAGAAGACAATAAAGGATTAGATGGTAAGTGGTTATCAAATGAAACATTATATTTGCACATGATTATTGCCCAAGTATTTAATTCATTAGCTAACTCATTAATTTGATCCATAGTATATGGAGTAATAATTTTAATAAACATTCCCTTTGCTGCTTTTATTCCTTTGAGTATTAATTGTCCTACTGCCTCAGGATACATAGTAAGATTATTGTAAAAAGAATAAGATAAATGTATCCATAATAATGGAACTTCTTGCCAAAATACTCCTGTAGGAATATTTTTGTTGTTAGTACAATAAATAATAAAGCAAACATATCAATTCTACCCAAATGCATATTTTCCGTATATGTTTCAATGATTTTTAATGCCTTTCTTGCTTCTGGCGTTAACGTTCAGGGTGAATTTTGATCTGATGGACCTTTTAGGATATCAAATAAACGTCCCAACTCTCCTGTTGGTATAAGTAGATAAGGCCTTACCCTATTTATGTGTCCTAAAAACTTTTGAAAGTCATTAAGTGATTTGAGTTGATATACTCGTATTTGAAATTTTGGAGGATGGACCATGGTTGAGGATAATAGAAATCCTAAATAATTAATTGGAAAATTTAATTGTACTTTATCTTTTGCTATCTCTAGACTATAATTTTTTAATAAGTTTGTAAGTGTGGCATAACATTCTAGTGATGTGTATTTATCTTTTTGTGCTAATAATACATCATCCATATAATAAAATATTTGTAGTTCAGGATTTTGATTTCTAAGTGGCTGGATTACTTTGTTAACATAAATTTGACACATAGTTGGGCTGTTAGCCATCCCTTGAGGGAGTACTTTCCATTCATATCTCTCATCAGGACCTTCATGATTCAGTGCAGGGATAGTAAATGCAAAATGTGGACCATCCTCGGGATGAATTGGAATTAAAAAAAAAAAACAATCTTTAATATCTATAACTAAAACATACCAAGTTTTTGGAAAAGCAGACAATTGAGGAATCCCTGAACAAGCAGTTCCCATAATAACCATCTCATTATTAATGGCTCTTAAATCTTGCAATAATCTCCATTTACCAGATTTCTTTTTGATGACAAAAATGGGAGTATTATGGGGAGATACAGAAGGTTTTATATGTCCTTCCACTAATTGTTGTTTGACCAGGTCATGGGCTGCTTGTATCTTTTCTTTAGTCAGGGGCCACTGAGGAACCCACACTGGTCTTTCTTATTTCCAAGTAATTTTTATTGTCTCAGTGGCCCTTTCTAAAAATCCAACCCATGTCTGTCCGTTCCTTGATCTATTTGTATTGGTGCTGCTATAACTTGTTCTTGTTTTTCTAATCTTTTTCCTTTCCTAAAACCTTGTCTAGTCATAATAGTGGGTGCATTTTGGTTGATGTTATTTGTTAATGTCAAACCTAATTGATCTAGGACATCTCGTCCCCATAAATTTACGGGAAGATGATCCAATACATATGGCTGTATAGTTCCTTCACATCCTTCAGGATCCTTCCAATCCAATACCATTGCACTTCTATGAGGATTAGTCGCCACTCCTAGGCCTTGAAGCGTTTGAGTGGCTTGTTGTAATGGCCAATGTTTTGGCCATTCTTGACGAGAGATGATGCTAAGGTCTGCACCTGTATCCAGTAGTCCATTAAATTCATGTCCTTGAATATTTAGTTTTAGCATGGAGCAAGAATCTAAATTTAAAGAAAGCATAGACCAATCTACACCTTTGGAGCCTAGTCTCTTGGAACCTCTTTCTACAGTATGACTGGAAAATCTATCATGTAGGCTGGGTATTATTAGTAACTGTGCTATTCTATCTCCTGGTGAAATTACTTATTTACCCTTTGGAGAACTGGTATAATTTTCATTTCACCTTCATAATCGGGATCAATTACCCCAGGACTTATCATAAGTCCTTTTAGAGAAGAAGAACTGCTTCCCAATAATAAGCCTAATCTTGGAGTCAATTATAGAGGATTTATTGGGAAGAGGTCCTTTTACACCTGTGGGAATGATTTGAACTCCCATATCTGGAGTGAGTACTGTTCTGGCAGAGGCGCAGATGTCCAATCCTGTGCTTTCTCTGGTTTGTCTGATGAGAGATCTAATGGACAATGTTTCCTGGGCACTACTCTGATGGGGTTGCTGGGTTCCTCCAGTGCTCTGTATATTTGTGGTCTTGGGCCCCGGAGCATTGCGCCCCCCTGTTCATTTTTTGGCAATGGAGCCCAATGCCTTTCTTCACAATACCGTGGATAAACACCTGGTCCTTCTTTGCATTTTGATAATGGAGTACCCTCTATGGTGTTTTGAGAATGGCATTCATTAGCCCAATGTCTCCCTCTACGGCATCATGGGCAAATACCCGGTATTCTATTCCTTTGATACCTAGTTTTGTTAAACCCTCCTCCTATGGGGCAATTCCTTTTAAAATGTCTTGTTTGTTCACAATTGTAGCATGTTATTGGCCTGGCATCTAAAACCTGTTGTACTGCCGCTGCCACGACTTGCCCTTGTTCATTAATGTCTCTACATAATTTACTATATGTGTTTAAATCTTCATGTTTCCATGGTCTAATGACTTCTCTGCACCAATGATTTGCTTGCTCATAAGCCAGTTGTTTTATTAATGGCATTGCTTGTTCTGTATTTCCAAAAACACTGGTAGCTGTTTGAATAAGCCTATCTACAAATTCAGTGTAAAGTTCATTAGCTCCTTGTATTACCTTAGATAATTGACCTTTAAACTTCCATGTCCTTGTAAAGTCTTCCATGCCCTAACCTTATATACAGAAATTTGTGCATATATGCCAGGATCATATGCAATTTGTTGCTGTTGATCCACATAAGGTCCTTTTCCTAAAAACATATCTAGATTTCTCTGAGGATAACCAGCTGCTGCATTTCACCTAGCCGTCTCCTTGCAAAATTCCTCATTGGCAACCTTCCTTAACAGGTATTGTCCTCCATTTAGCACAGCTTTACACATATTAGCCCAATCTGCTGGTGTCATGTTCAAGTTGGTAATGGATTCGACCATGCTTACAGTGAAGGGTGCTTGAGGACCATAGGTTGTTACAGCCTCTTTTAGCTGCTTCACTTTTTTGAAATTTAAAGCCTGGTGAATTTGGTGCCCTCCTGCCTTCTCAAATACAGGGAATGTTAATATTTGAGATCCTGTCTCAGGATCCCAACTATCAACTGTGGGGATTGGGGCCTCCCAGCATATGGAGGTGGCACTGTTAGTTGGACACTTATGACCTCTGGTGACAAAAAGGTGTTCATAGCAGTCTCCTGTAGAGGTGGCAAAGTTGGTTGGACACTTACACCCTCTTGTGATAGAAAGGTGTTAGTAGCAGTCTACTGTTGTAATTTTCCCCTGATGAATTTTTCTGCTCCTAACCTTCTTCCTCTGTCTGAGTAGCTCCAGAGACCTTCTCTTTTACTTGAATCAATATGTCTTCTCCTTCCTCTAATATTTTCTGAACTGAACTCTTTGGACTAAGCAAACAAGATATGAACGTCCACAATGGCAATGTGCCAAGTGGCAGAGTCCCTGGGCTTTTCTTTTATATTCTATTTAAATCTTCACCATGATGGTTCCATTGTGATATATTTAACAACTCCTCCTTAAAAAGCCATGGGCTACATTTTTGTATTGTATCAACATATGCCCTGACTGCTCTTGATTTTACTGGGATGCCTGCTTCCTCTAACAATTTACTTAACACGCTTTTGGTTTGTTTTTTTACTAATTTCTGATCCCATATTTCTACTATAATACAACCCAACAAGATAACACCAAACATAACCAACACAGAATGAAACAAAAATGGAACAACACAAAATCATTATATCAGCCTTTCTGTCCTCCTGAAATGTCCAACCATCCTTTCTCCCTATCTGTTCCTTAGACGCAAATAATTTTCCCTCAGATGTGAGCAGTTTTCTTCCGTCTCACTCATATCCAGGGACAGACAACTTAAAACAAAAATGAAACAAAACAAAAGAAGAATCTTAAAATGGCTACCATCCTATCGCCCTGCCCCCAGGGGTGAGCAGTTTACCTTATCACTTACCCTCAGTCGTTCCCTGTGCGGCCCACCAAATGCCACAGTCTGGCTGGGCACAATTCAGGAGCCACTTGTCAAAAGAAACAAACTTTATTTTTAGAACACACAAGCCAAACCACACAGCTCTTTAGGAAAACCTTCAGAGCCCAACTGCCACCATCGCCTTCCCACAAGCCTCTCAACCTCCCCCACTCCTCCTGCTCCTGAGGCTGATTGGCTGGGTCGCATTGGCAGAGCCAAAAAAATTCCCCCAATGAGCAGTTCTGTGGTCTGAAAGGGTGGGGAAACAACCCAATGAGCATCACTGCAGAGGAGCCAATCAGTTGGCAGCTAGAATTTTGCTGGGGCCTCTGTAAGCCAATCATAAGCTGGCAGCTGGAAGTTTGCTGGCAACTGGAAGTTTCCTGGCAGCTGGCAGTTTCCTGGCAGCTGGAAGTTTTCTGGAGCCCCTTCGGCTGTTGCTCTCAACATGATTAGGGCTAGGGTTAGGATTAGGGTTAGGATTAAAACTCAGGTTATAACTTGGATTAGGGATATGTTTGGGGTTAAGTTAGTGCTAGGGTTAGGGATAAAGCTAATGTAAGTATCAGGGTTACAATTAGGGTTAAATTTAGGTTTAGGCTTAGTGATAGGTCTAGTGTTAGGTTTAGCATTAGGGTTAGAGTGTTGTATAGAGTAGGGTTAGTATTATGGTCAGAGTCAGGGTCAGTGTTAGTCTAAGTTTTCAGATTAAAACTAGAATTCGAGCTAAGGTTAGGGTAAGGGTTAGTGTTTGGTTTAGGTTAAGGGTTAGGTTTAGGGTTATGGCTCTGTTTTGTTTTAGGTATAGGGTTAAAGATAGATTTAGATTTAGGGTTAGGGTTAGGTTTGGCTAAGGATTAGGGTTTGATTTAGAGTTAAAATTAGATCTAGGTTAGGGCTAGAGCTAATGATAAGCCTAGGGTTAGGGCTAGGTTTATCCCTGTAAGAGATAGGGTTAGAACTAGGGATGAGGTTAAGGTAAGATTTAGAGTTATTCATAGGATAGGGTTAGGACTAGGTTTAGGAAAGGGAATAAATTAGGGCTAAGATTAGGACTAGGGTTAGTTTTGGGGTTAGGCTTAAAGTTAGGGTTAAGATTAAGTCTAGGATTATGGGTAGGATAAGTGCTGGGGTTTGTGTTATGTTTAGGCCTATGATTAGGGCTATGGCTAATGTCAGGTTTAAGCTTATGGTTGGGGATAGTTTTAAAATTATTGTTATGGCTAGGTCTAGTGTAAGGGTTAGGTTTAGTGTAAAAGTCAGCTTTAGAGCTAGGAGATTTTTTAGGGTCAGAGTCAGTGTTAGAGTTTCATTGAGGTTAGAGTTTAGGTTAGGGCTTGAATTAGCATTAGGGTGTGTGTTAGGGTAATGATAGGGTTTTGTTTATAGTGTACATTAGGTTTACGGTAATTGACAGGATTAGGGTTACTGATAGGGTTAAGGTTAGGCCTAGGGTTCACATTAGGGTAAGAATTATGTTTAGTATAATCGATAGAATTAGAGCTAAGTTTAGGACTAGGTTTATGGTTAGGAATAGGTCTTGAATTAGGGTTAGGTTTAGAGATACAGTTAGGATTAGGTTTACAGTTAGCCTAAGGGTTAGGTTTTGAGCTAGGGTTAGGGCTAGGTTGAGGGTTAGGTTTAGATTTTCAGCTAGGGTCAGATTTAGAGATAGGTTTACTCTAAAGGCAGTGTCAGTGTTTGGGTTAGAGATAGTGTTAGGGTTACAGAAAGAATTGGGACTAGGTTTAGGTCTAGGGGTAGAGTTTATGTTTGAGTTAGGTTAAGGATTATTGTTAGGGCTGGGCTAGGTTTTTTGTTTAGGTCTAGGGGAAGAGTTAAGGCTAGATTTAGGATTTGGTTTTGGTCCAGGGCTAATGTTAGGGTTTGGTCTAAGGTTAGGGTCAGTTTTACACCTAGGGTTAGTGTTAGGTTCAGAATAAGGGTCAGGGTTAGTGTTAGGGTTTGGGATAGAGTTAGAGCTAGAATGAGGGCTAGGGTTAGGACTTTTAATAGAGTTAGGGTTTTGGTTAACCTATGGATTAGAGATAGGTCTAGGGTTACAATTAGGGTTAGGATTTTTCTTAGGTTAAGTGATAGCATTAGAGCTAGGGTTAATGCTAGTGTTATGGTTAGGGTTAGGGTTAAATATAGGTTTAGAGCTTGTATTAGGGCTAGTTTTTGTGTTAGGGTTAGGGCTAGATTTGAGCCTTGGCTAATGTAAGAGCTAGGGTTACAATTAGGATTAATTTTAAGATTTGTGTTAGGCTAGGTCTATTGTCAGGTTTAGGTTTAAGGTTTGGGTAATATTTATAGCTAGGGTTATTGTTGAGATATGAGTCAGCATCAGAGTTAGTTTTAAGATTAGGGTTAAGACTCAAATAATGTCTAGGGTTACTATTAGGGTCAATTTAAGGTGAGGGCTGTGTTTAGAGCCAGCGTGACAGTTAGGGTATCAGTCAGAGTCAGGGTTACATTTAAGGTTAGGGTTATGAATTGAATTAGGGCTAGGGCTACTTTTAGGGTTTTGTGTAAGTTTAGGGTGGTCTTTAGAGCTAGTTTCAGTGTTAGGATATGAGTCAGGGACAGGGTAAATTTTAAGGTTAGGGTTTGAACTCGAATTAGGACTAGGGTTACGTCTAGATGTAGTGTTAGGTTTTTTTTGTTTTGTTTTGTTTTTGTTTTTGTTTTTTTTTTCAGTTAAGGTTCTATTGTTAGGGCTATTGTTCAGTTTTGTTTTAGTCCTAGATTTAGGGTTTGGGCTAGTTATAAGATTAGCATTAGGGTTAGTGCTAGTGTTAGTGTTAGGCTTAGGCTTTGGTTTTGGGTTAGATTTAGATTTAGTGTTAGATCTATGATTAAGTCTAGGTCCAAGTATAAGGCAAAGGTTAGGGTTAGGATTATAGTTACAGTAACAAATAGGGTTAGCACAAGGGCTAGGTCAAGGGTGAGAGTTAGAGTTATTCTTAGGCCTAAGGTTTTGGTTAGATTTGGGGATAGGGCTAAGTTAGGGCTAGAATTAGGGCTTGGGTTAGTGTTCAGCTTAGTCCTAGTGTTAGGGCTAGGGTTATAGTTAATTTTAGGGTAAGGTATGGTGTTATAGCTAGGTTTAGAGGTAGCATGAGGGTTAAAATGAGGGTTAGGGCTAGGGTTAGGGTTGGGGTTACGATTAAGGCTAGGTTTAAGGCTAGAATGAGGCCTAGGGTTTGTTATAGGTTTAGGTCTAGACTTGGGCTAATGTCAGGTCTAGTGTTACAGTTTTGGGATAGATTTAGGGTTAGGTTTGTGTCTAGGTCTGGTGTAAGTGTTAGTATTAGGGTAAGGGTCAGTTTCAGAGCTATGTGTATTTTTAGGGTCAGGATCAAGGTTTGAGTTTGTTTTAGGTTGAGGATTATGGATAGTGCTCAAATGAGCATTAGGATTAGGGTTAGGGTAATTGATTGGGTTAGATTTAGGTTTCAGGATAGGTTTAGGGCAATAGAGAGCTTTAGGGTTAGCAAAAGAGTTAGGGTTGTGCCTAGGGTTAGCATTAGGATTAGGGTTATCTTAAGGATAATATATAGGGTTAGAGCTATGGTTAGGGCTAATTTTAGTTTAGGATTAGGGCTAGAATTAGGTTAGATTTTGGGTTAGGGCTTTAAGCATAGCTTAGAGTAGGGTTTGGGTTAGATTTAGGGTTAGGTCCAGGACGATGGTTAGGTTTATTGTTATGATCAGAGTTAGATTTAGGGTTAGGGCTAGGGTTTTCATTAGGGTTAGGATTAGGTTTAGGGTAATAGATCGGGTTAGATGTAAGGCTAGATTTATGGTTAAGGTTAGATTTAGGTTTAAGTTTAATTTTAGGACTAGGTTTACTGTTGGTTTTAGTTAAGGTTTAGGGTTTGAGTTAGGGTTAAGTCTAGGGCAATGTTTAGGTTTAGGGTTATGTTATAGTTTTGGTTAGGGTTTATGTTAGAATTAGGGATATGGTTATCATTAGGGTTAGGGCTAGAGTTATGTTAACGGCTAGAGTTTGAGCTAGTGTTAGGTATAGGGTAAAGGTTAGAATTAGGGCTACATTTAGAGTTATGGTTAGATATAATGCTAGGTTTATGTTTAGGCTAAGAGTTAGGCTTTTAGCTAGGGTTAGGACTAGGGTGAGGGTTAGGGTTAGTGTTAGGACTGGGGTTAGGGTTACTTTGAGGATTATGCTTAGGGTAAGTTTAGGCCTCGATTAGGCTTAAGTTTTGTGTTAGGTTTAGGCCTAGGGTTAGTTCTATGTGTAATATAAGATCCAGGGTTCTGATTAGAGCTAGTTTTTGGGTTAGGGTTATGGCTAACTCTAGTGTTAGGTTTAGATTTTGGATTAGGGTCAGGTTTAGAGCTAGGTTTAATGTTATTGTCAGGGCCAGTGTTCAGGTTAAATTTAGGTTTAGGGTGAAAGCCAGAATAGGAGTAGAGTTAAATCTAGTGAGAGGATTAGTGTTTGGTTTAGGTTAAGGGTTATTGTTAGGGCTAGCACTAAGTTTTTGTTTGGGTCAAGGCCTAGAGTAATAGCTAGATTTAGGATTAGGTTTAGGTCTAGGGAGAGTGTTAGGGTTATGTTTGGGTATAAGGTTACTGGTAGGGCTAATTTCAGGTTTTGGTTTTGGCTCAGGTCAGGGTTAGACCTATAATTAGTGTTAGGGTTAGAATAAGGGTGAAGGTTAGGGTTTTGGGTTAGGGTTAGATGTAGAATGAGGGCTAGTGTTAGGACTATTAATAGGGTTATTGTATGGGTTTGACTAAGGATTAGGATTAGGAATAGATTTAGCATTATGAATAGGGTTTGGCTTAGGGTAATGGATAGGATTAGAGCTAGGCTTAGAGCTTGGATTAGGATTAGGTTTAGGGCTAGTTTTAGGGTTAGGGTTAGCGTTAAATCTAGTACTAGGGCTTGAATTAAAGCTATTTCCGTGTTAGAGTTAGGGCTAGCATTTGGCTAAAGCCAATGTAAAAACTAGGGTTATAATTAGGGTTAGTTTTAGGGTGATATTTAAAGCTCGCATTGTGTTTGGATATGAGTCAGGGTGAGGGTTAGTTTTAGGTCTAGGACTCGATTTAGAGCTCAGGTTATGGCTAGTTATGTGTTAGGGTTTTGTTTAGGTTAAGGTTTAGGGTTAGAGCCATGTCTCGGTTTTGTATTAGGGCTAGGACTTGGATTAGGGCTAGTTTTAGGATTAGCAATAGTGTTAGAGCTAGTTTTAGAATGAGGATTAGGCTTAAGGTTAGGATTAGATTTAGAATTAAGTTTAGACCTAGGGTTAGGGCTATGGCTAGGTTTAGGGCTAAGGTTATGGCTATTGAGAGGGTTAGGGTGATAAATAGGGTTATGAATAGAAATAGGGTTAGGGTGTGAGTTAGAGTTAGTCTTAGGGCTATGGGTAGGTGTACAGTTAATGTTAGGGTTCAAATAGGGCTAGGATTAGTGTTATGATTACTGTTAGGTTTGGGCCTATTTTTAGAGCTAGGGTTAGGGATAGTTTTAGGGGAAAGGATAGGGTTATATAACTAGGTTCAAGTGCTAGGGCGAGAGTTATATTTAGGGATAGGGATAGTGTGAGGGTTCAGGTTAGGATTAAGGCTAGGTTTAGGGCTAGGATGAGGGCTCAGGTTTGTGTTAGGATTAAGGCAAGAATTAGGTAGAGGGCTAAAGTCAGGTATAGGGTTATGGTTAGGGATACTGTTAAAGTGAGTTTTATGGCTAGGTCTAGTTTAAGGGTTATGGTTAGGGTAAGGGTCATATTTAGAGCTAGATGTGTTATTAAAGTCAGTTTCTCTTGTTCATAGTTTGTGGTAGGTTTTGGTGTAGTTTTAGGGTTCAAATTAGCATTAGGGTTAGGGTTAGGATTAGAGTAATTGATAGGGTTAGGTTTAGTGTTCAGGTTAGGCTTAGGTAAGAATAAGGTTTGTGTTAGCAATAGGTTTAGGGTTAGGCCTAAATAGATAGGGTTAGATTTATGTTTAGGACTAGAGTTAGTGTTAGGTTTAGCAAAACTCTTAGGGTTTGAGCTAGGGTTAGGACTATGGCAAGATTTAAGTTTACAATTAGTTCTAGGGTTAGGTTTATAGTTAGGCTTAGTGTAGGTTTAGGGTTAGGACTAGGGTTAAGTTTACAGTTAGGGTTAGAGTAGGTTTAGGGTTAGGGCTAGTGTTTCATGACACTTAGAGTTAGTATAATGGGTGGGGTTAGAGCTATGTTTAGAGCTATGTTTGGGTTAGGCTTATGTTTAGGGTACTAGATAGATTTAGGGCTGGGGTTATGGTTAGGATTAGGGGAAGTGGTAGGGTTATGGTTATGCCTAGTGTTAGTATTAGTGTTATGTTTGGGTTAGTGTCAGGGTTTGAGCTATGGTTAGGGATAGGGTGATGGTTAGGAATAGTGTCAGGTCTAGGTTTAAGATTAGGGTTAAATTTAGGGCTAGGGTAACATTAGGGATAGGGTTAAGTTTAGGGTGATGGATAGGTTAGAGCTAGAGTTTGGGCTAGGACTATGGTTATAATAAAGTCTAGGGTTAGGTTTAGGGTTAGAGTCAGTTTTAGGGTTAGTGTTAGGTTTACAGTAATGGTTAGGGCTAGGGTTACGATTAGGGTTATAACGAGGTATAGTGCTCAGTTTAGGACTAGTTTTGGAGTTAGGTTAGGGCTAGGATTAGGACTACAGTTAATGTAAAAACTAGAGTTATGATTAGGGCTACTTTTAGGATTATGATTAGGGTTAGTTCTAGTTTTAGGTATAGGTATACTTAGGGTGATGTTCGATCTAGGGTTAGTGTAAGGTCAGAGTCAGGCTCAAGGTTAGTGTTATGGTTAGGTTAGGACTGGAATTAGGGCTAAGATTAGGGCTAGGTGTTGGGTTAGGTTTTGGTTTAGGTTAAGCATTAGGGTTAAGGCTATGGCTCGGTTTTGTTTTAGGGCTTGAACTAGATTAGGGCTAGTTTTAGGATAAGTGTTAGTGTTAGGACTAGTGTTAGTGTGAGGTTTGGGCTTAGGTTTAGGTTTGGACTTAGAGTTATGGTTATTTCTAGGGTTAGAGCTATGGCTAGTGTTTGGGCTAACGTTAGGGCAAGTGTTAGGGATATGTTAAGGGATAGGGTTAGATCCAGGAATAGGGAGAGGGCGAGAGTTAGTGTTAGTCTTAGTGCTAGTGGTAGCGTTAGGGCTAAATTAGGGCTAGGATCAGGTCTAGGATTACTGTAAGGGTTAAGTCTAGAGTTTGAGTTAAGGTTAGATTTGGGGGAGGGATGTGATTATAGCAAGGTTCAGAACTAGGGTGAGGAATAAAATTAGGGATAGGGCTAGAGTTAGGGTTTGGGTTAGGATCAAGGCTAGGTTTAGGGCTAGGTTGAGGGCTACCATTTGTGTTAGGGTTATGGCAAGAATTAGGACTTGGGCTAATATCAGGTATAGGGTTATGATTATGGATAGTTTTCAAGTAAGATTTATGGCTAGGTCTAGTGTCAGAGTTAGGTTTAGGGTGAGGTTCAAGTTGAGAGCTAGGGGTATTATAATGGAGTCAGGTTTTGGGTTTGGGTTAGGTTGAGGTTTAGGGTTATGGCACAAATTAGCTTTAGATTTGAGTTAGGGTTAGTGTAATGCATAAGGTTAGGTTTAGGCTTCATGTTAGGTTTAGGGCTCAGGTTCGATTTAGGGCAATGGATAAGAATAGGGTTAGGCCTAGGGTTAACACTAGGTTTATGGTTATCATTAGGGCAATGGATAGGATTAGAGCTAGGGTTAGGGCTAAGCATAGAGTTAGGTTTAGGATTAGGTATAGGGTTAGGATTAGGTTTATCTTTAGGGTTAAGGTAATGGACAGTTTTAGATATCAGGTTAGGGTTAGGGTTAGGGTTAGGTTTAGGACTAGGTTTAGTGATAAGTTTAGCATAATTTTTAGAGTTGGAGCTAGTGTTAGGTTTATGGTGAGGTCTAGATTTAGGTTTAGAGTTGAGGTTAGAGTAGGTTTAGGGTTATGGCTAAGGTTATCATGATGTTTATGGTTAGGGTTATGGTAATGGGTGGAGTTAGAGATAAGGTTAAGTCTAGTTTTAAGTTTTAGATTAGGGCTAGGGATAGGGTTAGAATCAGGTTTAACATTTTCTTATGGTTAGGGTAAGGGTCAGGGATTGAGTAAGTGTTAGGCAGGGTTGAGACTTCAGGTTAGAATCAGGGCTAGGGATAGAGTTAGGATTAGCATTAGGTTTAGGGCTAGGTTTAGTCTTAGGTTTAGGGTTATGATCAGGGTAATGGATAGAGTTAGAGCTAGCATTTGGGCTATGATTATGGTTAGGATTAGGGCTAGGATTGCGGTTAGGGTTTGGGCTAGGGTTATGTTTAGTGTGAGGGCAAGGGTTTGAGCTAGTTCTTAGTGATAGGTTTAGGTAGAGGATTAGGTTCAGGGCCAGGATTATGGTAGAATTAGGGTTAGGGTTGAGGTTAGGGCTAGGGTTATCATTAGGGTTAGGATAAGGGTTGGGATAATGGATATGATTAGATGTAGATTTAGGTTTTGGTTTATGATTAGATTTAGTTTTAGGGTTAATGTTAATGCTACGGTTATATTTAGGTTTATGGTATGGGTTAGGTTTTGAGCTACGGTTAGGGCTATGGTAAGTGTTAGTTTTAGAGTTAGGTCTATTGTTAGTTTTCTGTTTAGGGTTAGGGTTACAGTTAGGGTTAAGGCTAGGGTTATCAATAGAGTTAGGTGTATGGTTGGGTAAGGTGTAGATTTAGAGCTAGGTTTAGGGATATGTTTAAGTTTAGTGTTGGGGCTAGGGTTAAGGTTTAGAGTAAGGTATAGGTCTAAGTTTATATTTATGGTAAGGGTTAGGCTTTGAGTAGGTTTAAGCCTAAGGCTAGGGTTAGTTTTAGGGTTAGGGTTAGGGCTAGGTTTAGGGTTGGGGTTATGCTTAGAGCTAGATTTTAGCCTAGAATTTGCTATAGGTTTTGGATTAGGTTTAGGCGTACAGTTAGGGCTATGGGTAATGTAAGAGCAAAGATTATGATTAGGGCTTGTTGTAGGGTTAGGGTTATTTCTATGTCTATTGTTAGGCTTAGGTTTTCAGTCAGGGTCAGGTTTAGATATAGGTTTAGTGTTAAAGGAAGGATCAGTGTTCAGGTTAGAGTTAGAGTTAAGTTTAAAGCCAGAATTGGGACTAAGTTTATGTCTAGGGGTAGGGTTAGTCCTTGTGTTATTTTAAGGGTTATTTTTAGGGCTAAGGTTAGTTTTTTGTTTAGGTCTAGAGCTAGAGTTAAGGCTAGATTTAGGATTACCTTTAAGTCCAGGGCTGGTGATAGGGTCTGGTTTAGGTATAAGGTTACTGGTAAGGCTAGTGTTACAGTTTGGTCCAGCGTTAGGGTCAGGTTTAGACCTAGGTTAGTGTTATGGTCAGAATAAAGGTCAGGGTTAGGGTTAAGGTATGGGATAGGGTTAGAGCTAGAATGAGGGCTAGGGTTAGGGCTATTAATATTGTGAGGGTTTTGATTAGCCTAAGGATTAGTGATAGGTCTAGGGTTACCATTAGGTTTAGGATTTTGCTTAATGTTAGGGATAGAGTTAGAGCTAGTGTTAGGGGTAAGGTTAGGGTTAGGGTTAGGGTTAGGGCTAAAGCTAGGTGTAGGTATCTGATTAGGGCTAGTTTTTGTGTTAGTGTTAGGCCTAGGGTTAGGGCAACAGGTAATATAAGAACCAGGTTTACAATTAGGTTTAGCTTTAGGGTTAGGGTTAGGGGTAGTTCTAGATTTAGTGTTAGATTTCAGGTTAGGGTGATATTAGTGCTAGAGTTATTTTTAGGATAGGAGTCAGGTTCAGATTTAGTTTTAAGGTTTGACTTAGGACTCAAATTAGGGCTAGGTTTATTGTTAGGGTTTGGTTTAAAGTTAGTGTCATGTTACAGCTAGGGTGAGTGTTAGGATATGAGTCAGGGTCAGGTTAGTTTTAAGGTTAGGGTTAGGACTCTATTAGGGCTAGGATTAGTTCTTGTAGTAGTTTAAGGTTTTGTTTATGTTAAGGTTTAGGCTTAGGTCTTTTGCTCTGTTTTGTTTTAGTCCTAGGGTTAGGGTTAGGGCCAATTTTACAAATAGTATTAAGGTTAGGTTTAGACTTAGGGTTAGGATTACATTTATATTTAGGTGTAGATCTAGGATTAGGCTAGGATTAAGGATAGGGCAAGGGTTAGGGACAGGATTAGTGTTATGGTAAGGGATAGGGTTTGAACTAGGGATAGGGCTAAGGTGAGAGTTAGAGTTAGTGATAGGGCTAAAATTAGAGTTAGGGTTTGGGATAGGGTTAAATTAAGGCTAGGATTAGGGCTTGTATTAGTGTTCAGTTTAGGCTAAGCAATAAGGATAGGGCTAGGTTTAAGTTTAGGATAAAGAATGGTGCTATAGCAAGGTTTAGAAGTAGAATGGGCATTAGATTAAGGTTAGGGCTAGGGTTGGGGTTAGGGTTATGATAAAGGCTATGTTTAGGGCTAGAATAAGGGCTAGTGTTTGTTTTTGATCCAGGGCTAGGATTAGTGCTAGGGCTAATATCATGTCTAGGGTTATGGTTTAAGATAGTTTTAGGGTTAGGCTTATGGCTACGTCTAGTGTAAGGGTTAGGTTTAGGGTAAGGGTCAGGTTTAGAGCTTGGGGAATTATTAGGATTAGAATTTGGTTTAGGTAAGGATTGAGGTTTATAGCTCAAATTAGCATTAGGTTTTGTGTTAGGGTATAGTTAAGGTTTGTTTTAAGGTTCAGGTTTGGTTTAGGGTAATTGATATGGTTAGCATTAGTGACAGGGCTAGGGTTAGGCTTAGGGTTGGCATTAGAGTAAGGGTTTTGGACAGGGTAACTGAAAGGGTTAGAACTAGCATTATGTTTAGGAATATGGCTTGAGTTAAGGTTAGAGTTAATGTTAGAACTACGGTTATGTTTAGGGTTATGTTTACCATAATGGTTAGGTTTTGAGCTAGGTTTACAGCTTTGTTTAGGGTTAGGTCTAGGGATAGGATTACGGTGGGTTTAGGGTTAGGTTGTTGTTTAGAGCTAGACTGAGTGTTAGGATATAAGTCAGGTTCAGGGTTATTTTTAAGGTTATGATTAGGACTCGAATTAGGGCTAGAGTTAGATTTAGGTGTAGTGCTAGAGTTAGGGCTAGGGTTATCATTAACGTTAGGGTTAGGGTTAAGGTAATGGAAAGGGTTAGGTTAGGTTTAGATTTTGGTTTAGAGTTAGAATTAGTGATAGAGTTAGGATTAGATCTATGGCTATGTTTAGGTTTATGGTTATGTTTATGGTTTGATCTAGAGTTAGGGCTATGCTGAGTGTTAATTTTAGGGTTATGTCTATGGTTAGTTTTCTGGTTAGGGTTAGGGTTAACATTAGGTTTCGGGATAGGATTATCAATAAGGTTAGGTTTAGGGTTAGGGTAATATGTAGGTTTAGAGCTAGGTTTAGGGCTAGGTTAAGTTTATTATTTGGGCTAGGTTTAGGCTGAGAGTTAGGGATGGGTCTAGTTTTATGTTTGGGATACAGGTTACCCTATGTGCTATCTTAGGACTAAGGTGAGGGCTAGGGTTCATTATAGGGCTAGTGTTAGGTTTAGGGTTATGTTTAGGGCTAGGTTTAGGCCTAAAATTAGCTATATGTTTAGTGTTAGGTTTAGGCCTATGGTTAGTGATATGGATAATGTAAGATCTGGGGTTATGATTAGGGCTAGTTTTAAGGTCTGAGTTGTGGCTGGGTCTAGAATTAGGTTTAGGTTTTGGTTAGTGTCAGGTTTAGAGGTAAGTTTATAATTAAAGACAGGGTCAGTGTTTGGGTTAGAATTAAGGTTAAAGCCAGAATTAGGACTAGGTTTAGGTCTAGGGGTAGAGTTAGTCTTTAGGTTAGGTAAAGGTGTTTGGTTAGCACTAAGGCTAGGATTTTGTTTAGGTCTAGAGCTAGAGTTCAGGTTAGATTTAGGATTAGCTTTAGGTCTATGGTAGTGGTAGGGTTAAGTTTAGGTATAAGATTACAAGTAGGGCTAGTGGTAGGGTTTGGTTTATGGTTAGGGTCAGATTTATGTTATCATCAGTATAAAGGTCAGGGTTAGGATTAGGGTTTGGGATAGTGTTAGAGCTAGAATGAGATATAGCATTAGGACTATTAATAGGGTCAGGATATGGTTACCCTAAAATTAGCCATAGTTCTAGTGTTACCATTAGGGTTAATGTTTTGCTCCAGGTAAGGTCTAGGGTTAGGGCTAGAGTTAGGTTTGTGGCCAGGGTTAAAGCTAGGTTTAGGGCTCAGATTAGGGCTAGTTTTTGTGTGAGGTTTAAGGTTAGGGTTAGGGCAACTGCTAATATAAAAACTAGGGTTCCAATTAGGGTTAGGGTTAGGAGTAGGTCAAGTGTTAGCATTAGGTTTAAGAATAGGGTGTTATTTATAACTAGGGTTAGTGTTAGGATATCAGCCAGGTGAGGGTTAGTTTTATGGTTAGAGTTAGGACACAAATTAGGGATAGGATTACTGTTAGGGTTCAGTTTAATTTAGGGTGGTGTTTACAGCTAGGATAAGTGCTAGGATATAAGTCAGGTTCAGGGTTATTTTTAAGGTTATGATTAGGACTCTAATTCGGGCTAGGTTTAGATTTAGGTGTAGTGCTAGGATTTGGTTTAAGTTAAGGTTAGTGTTAGGCCTGTTGCTATGGTTAGGGTTAGGGCTATGGTTAGAGTTAGGGCTAGTTTTATCATTGGTTTAGGGTTAGGGCTAGGGTTATGATTAGGTTTAGAATTAAGGGTAGATTTAAGGCTAGGATTAGGACTAGCTTTTGTGTTAGGTTTAGGGCAAGAATTAGGGCTAGGACTAATGTCAGGTCTAGGTTTATAATTAGTGATATGTTTAGGGTTAGGTTTAGGGCTAGGTCAAATTAAAGTGTTACATTTAGGGAAAGGGTCAAATTAAGAGCTGGGGTATTATCAGGGTCTGGGTCAGGCTTTGGGTTTGGGTTAGGTTAAGGTTTAGGTTTGAGGCTCAAATTAGCATTAAGGTTAGAATTAGGGTAAGGGTAATGTTTAGTGTTAGGTTTAGGGTTAGGTTAGGTTTAAAGTAACAGATATGGTTAGGGTTTGTGAGAGTTTTAGGGTTAGGTCTAGGGTTAGCATTAGGGTTATGGTTGTCGTTAGGGTAATTTATAGGGTTAGACCTATTGTTAGGGCTAGAGTTATGGTAAGGATTAGGGCTAGAGTTAGTGTTAGGGTCAGAGTTAGGGCGAGGGTTACAGTTAGTATCAGGTTTAGGGCACAGTTTAGGGTTTGAGCTAGGATTTTTGCTATGGCTAAGGTTAATTTAGGGTTTGGTCTAGGGTTATAGTCATGATTACTTTTAGGGCTAGAGTTATCATTAGAGTTAGGGTTATAGGTTTAGATGTCAGGTTAAAGATAGGGTTAGATTTAGATTAGCATTATGTTTATGTTTAGGATTAGGTTTAGCATTGAGCTAGCTTAGATTTTGGGTTAGCATTAGGTTCACTGTTAGTTCTAGGGTTAGGTTTATGCTTAGGGTTAGGGTAGGTTAAACCTTAGGTCTAGTTTTATCATTAGGCTTAAGTTTACGGTTAGGGTAATGGGTAGGGTTCAAGCGAGGGTTAGGGCTATGGTTAAGTTTAGGATTAAGGCTTTGGTTATGGTTAGTATTAGGCCTTGTGTTAGTGTTAGGTTTAGGTTAAGGGTAAGGGTTAACGATTGAGCTAGGTTCAGGGCTAAGGCGAAGGTTAGGGTTACAGTCAGGGCTAGGGTAGGGTTAGGGTTAGGTTTAGGGCTAGGTTTAGCATTAGTTTTAGGGTAAGATATGCTGTTATAGCTAGCTTTAGAGGTAGGGTGAAGGTTAGAATTAGGGTTAGGGCTAGCATTAGGGTTAGGGTTATGATTAAGGCTAGGTTTAGGGTTAGGATGAGGGCTAGTGTTTGTTGAAAATTGAGGGCTAGGATTAGTGCTAGGGCTAATATCAGGTATAGGGCTATGGTTAAAGATAGTTTTAGGGTTAGGCTTATGGCTATGTCTAGAATAAGAGTTAGGTTTAGGATAAGGGTCAGGTTTAGAGCTCAGGGAATTATTAGGGTTAAGTTTAGGTTTAGGTAAGGGTTGATGTGTACAGCACACATTAGCATTAGGATTAGGATTAGGGTTAGGGTATAGTTAGGTTTTATTGTAAGGTTCAGGTTTGGTTTCGGTAATTGATAAGGTTAGTGTTTGTGAGAGGGCTAGGGTTAAGCTTAGGGTTAGCACTAGGGTATGGGTTACGGTAAGGGTAATTGATAGGGTTAGAATTAGTGTTATATTTAGGAATATGGCTTGAATTAAGGTTAGAATTAGTGTAACAACTAGGTTTAGGGTTAGGTTTAGGTTTATGTTTAGCATAAAGGTTAGGTTTTGAGCTAGGTTTAGGGCTAGGTTTAGGGTTAGGTCTAGGGATAGGCTTATGGTGGGTTTAGAGTTAGGGTGTTGTTTAGAGCTAGACTGAGTGTTAGGATATAAGTCAGGTTCAGGGTTATTTTTAAGGTTATGATTAGGACTCGAATTAGGGCTAGGGTTAGATTTAGGTGTAGTGCTAGAGTTAGGGCTAGGGTTATCATTAACGTTAGGCTTAGGGTTAAGGTAACGGAAAGGGTTAGGTTAGGTTTAGATTTTGGTTTAGAATTAGAATTAGTGATAGGGTTAGGATTAGATCTAAGGTTATGTTTAGGTTTATGGTTATGTTTATGGTTTGATCTAGGGTTAGGGTTATGCTGAGTGTTAATTTTAGGGTTATGTCTATGGTTAGTTTTCCGCTTAGGTTTAGGGTTAACATTAGGTTTCGGGATAGGATTATCAATAAGGTTAGGTTTAGGTTTAGGGTAATGTGTAGGTTTAGAGCTAGGTTTAAGACTAGGTTAAGTTTATTATTTGGGCTAGGGTTAGGGTCGGGGTTATGCTTAGAGCTAGATTTAAGCCTAGAATTTGGTCTAGGTTTTGGGTTAGTTTTAGGCGTAGAGTTAGGGCTATGGGTACTGTAAGAGCTAGGATTATGATTAGGGCTAGTTGTCGGGTTAGGGTTATGGCTATGTCTAGTGTTAAGTTTAGGTTTTCAGTTAGGGTCAGCTTTAGATATAGGTTTAGTGTTAAAGGAAGGATAAGTGTTCAGGTTAGATTTAGAATTAAATTTAAAGCCATAATTGGGAATAGGTTTATGTATAGGGGTAGGATTAGTTTCTGTGTTAAGTTAAAGGTTATTGTTAGGCTAGGGCTATGTTTTTGTTTAGGTCTAGAGCTAGAGTTTAGGCTAGATTTAGGACTATGTTTAGGTCTATGGCTAGTGATAGAGTCTGGTTTAGTTATAAATTTACCTGTAAGGCTAATGTTATGGTTTGATCTAGCATTATGGTAATGTTTAGTCCTAGGTTAGTGTTATGGTTAGAATAAAGGTCAGGGTTAGGGTTAAGGTTTGGGACAGGGTTAGAAATAAAATGAGGGCTAGGGTTAGGACTATTAATATTGTGAGAGTTTTGATTAGCCTGAGGATTAGGGATAGGTCTGGGGTTACCATTAGGATTAGGGTTTTGGTTATTAGGGTTAGGGTAATGAAAAGCATTACAGCTAGGGTTAGGGCTAGGGTTTTGGATATGATTAGGGGTAGAGTTGGGTTAGAAATATGGAAAGGGCTAGGGTTAGGGTTTGGGTTAGGTTTAGGGTACAGAATAATGTTTTGTGTAAGAATTAGTGCTAGGGTGAGGATTAGGGTTACGATTATGTCTAGGGTTAAATTTATGGTTAAGGTTAGGGTTAGTGTTAGGGTTAGGGCAAGGTGTAAGGTTAGGGCTAGGGTCAGTCTAGGCTATTGATAGAAATAAGGTTACGGTAATTGATAGGGTTAGAATTAGGGCTAGGGCTTGGTCAAGAGTTATATTTAGTCTTAAAGCTAGGGTTACAGTTAAGTTTAGGATTAGGGCTACGTTTAGTGTTAGGGTTAGTCCTAGGTTTAAGGTTAGGGGCAGGCTTAGTGTTAGGGTTAGGGTCTGGGTTAGTTTTAGTGTAACCGATGGTGTTATAACTAGGTTTAGGGCTAGAAAAAGGGTTAGAATTAGGGTTGAGTTTATGATTAAGGCTAGGTTTTGGGCAGGATGAAAGCTAGAGTTCCTGTTAGGGTTACGGCTAGGATTAGGGCTAGGGCTAATGTCAGATCTAGGGTAACGGTTAGGAATATGTTTCAGGTTATGTTTATGGGTAGGTCTAGTGTAAGGGTTAGATTTAGGGTAAGGGTCCAGTTTAGAGCTATGTGTATTATTAAGTGAGTGTATGGCTTAAGGTTTGGTTTAGGTTAAGGTTTAGGTTTAGGGCTCAAATTAGCATTAGAATTAGAGTTAGGGTTATGGTAATGAATAGGCTTAGGATTAGGGTTCAGATTAGTATTTTGGGTAATGTATAGGTTTAGGAATTCTATAGGGTAAGGATTAAGCCTAGGGTTAGCAATAGGGTTAGATTTATGGTTAGGGTAATGGGTAGAATTAGAGCTAGGCTTAGGGCTAGTGTTATGGTTAGAGTTACGTCTAGGTTTACGGTAGTGGATATAATTTTAACTATGGTTAGGGCTATGGTTAATGTTAGGATTATGGTTAATATTAGGTTAGGCTTTGGGATAGGGCTAGGGTTATGTTAAGGGTAAAGGTTAGGCTTTGAGCTAATGTTAGGTCTAAAGCGAGATTTAGGGTTAGGTTTAAGGCTAGGGTTAGGTTGACGGTTACACCTAGCGCTATGTTCAGACCTAGGATTAGGGCTAGGTTTCATGTTAGTTTAGGCCTAGGGTTGGGGTCATAGGTAATGTAAGAGCTAGGGTTATGATTAGGGCTGGTGTTAGGGTTAGAGATATGGCTAGGTCTAGTGTTAGGATTAGGTTTTGTATTAGCTTTGGAGCTAAGATTATTTTAGGGTCAGGGACAGTGTTCTGGTTAGAGTTAGTGTTGGGGTTAGTGCCCAATTAAAACTAGGGTTAGGTCTAGGGCTAGGGTTAGTATTTGGGTTTGGTTTAGAGTTATTGTTAGGGCTAGGGCTAGGTTGTTGTTCAGGTCTAGGGCTACAGATATGGCTAGATTTAGGATTAGGTTTAAATCTAGGGCTAGTGTTAGGTTTAGGTTTCAGGTAAGGGTCAGATTTAGACCTATGGTTATTTTAGGGTCAGAATAAGTGTCAGAGTTAGGGTTTGGGTTTGGGTTAGGGTTAGAGTTAGAAGGAAGGTTAGAGTTAGAACTAGTAAAGGGTTAGGGTTTGGGTTAGGCTATAGATTAGGATCAGGACTATGTTTAGCATTAGGTTTAGGGTTTAGCCTAAGGTAATAAATAGGGTAAAAGCTAGGGTTAGAGCTAGGTTTAGGGGGTGAGTTAGGGGTAGTTTTAGGGTGAAGGTTAAAACTAGGGTTTGTGTTCAGATTAGGGCCAGGTTTTGGGTTAGGTTGGGGCTAGTGTTAGGCCTACAACTAATGTATGAACCAGGGTTATTATTAGGGCATTTTTTGGGTAACTGTTACAGCTAGGTCAAGTGTTATGGTTAGGGTTATCGTTAGCATGATGTTTAGAGCTAGGGTTAGTGTTAGGGTCAGGGTCAGTGTTCAGGTTATAGTTAGAGTTAGGGTTAAACCCAGAATTAACACTAGAGTTAGGTCTAGATGTAGAGTTAGTGTTTAAGTTTAAGGTTTATCATTAGGGCTAGGGCTAGGTTTTTGTTTAGGTCTAGGGATAGAAATATGGTAGATTTAGGATTAGGTTAGGTCTAGCGTTAGTGTCAGGGTTATGTTTAGGTGTAAGTTTATTGCTAGTGCTAGTGTTAGGTTTTGGTTTATGGTTAGGGTCAGGTTTACACATACAGTTACCATTAGGGTCAGAATAACTGTCAGGGTTAGGGTTAGGGTTTGGGTTATGGTCAGATCTAGAATGAGGGCTAGGGTTAGGACTAGTAATAAGGTTAGGGTTTGGTTTAGGCTAAGGATTAGGTTTAGGCCTAGGGTTAGCATTAGAGTTAGGGTTAGGCCTAGGGTTAGCATTAGAGTTAGGGTTAGCTTAGGGTAAGTGATAGGATTAGATCTAGGGTTAGGGCTATGTTTAGGGTTAGAGTTAGGGCTAGTGTTAGGTTTATGTTTAGGGTTAAAGCTAGGGTTAGGTCTTGCATTAAGGTTAGGTTTTGGTTAAAGTTAGTTCTAGTTTTAGAGTTATGGCCAATGTATGGAGTATGGTTAATATTTGGGCTAGTTATACGATTAGGTTTAGGACTAAGTATAGTGGTAGGTTTAGGTTTAACATTAGGGTGATGTTTAGAGCTAGTGTTAGTGTTATGGTCAAACTCAAGGTCAGAGTAGTTTTAGGGTTAGTTTGGACTCGAATTAGGGCTAGGGTTAAGGCTAGGTGTACGGTTAGGTTTTGGTTTAGGTTAAGTTTTAAAGTTAGGGCTATGTCTCGGTTTTGTTTTAAGGCTAGGGCTATTGTTAGGGCTAGTTTTAGGCTTAGCATTAGGTTTAGTGCTAGTATTACTTTTAGGTTTAGGCTTAGGTTTAAAGTTAGATTCAGATTTAGGATTAAATCTAGAGTTAGTTCTAGGGCTGGGGTTAATGTCAGGTGTGAGTTCATGGTTATGTTTAGTTTTAGGGTTAGGTTGTGGCTAGGTCTAGTGTAAGGGTTAGGTTTAGGTTAAGGGTCAGGTTTAAAGCTAGGTATATTATTAGGGTCAGGTTTCGAGTAGGGTTTGGTTTATGTTAAGATTTAGGGTTAAGGCTTGAATTAGCGTTTTAGATAGGGTTAGAGTCCATGTTAAGATAATTGATAGGTTTAGGTTTAGGGTTCAGGTTCGATTTAGATTAATGAATAGGGTTAGTTTTAGCAATAATGTTAGATTTAGGCCTATGGTTAGCATTTGGGTTAGGCTTATCTTTAGGGTAATGTATAGGGTTAGAGCTAAGGTTAGGGCTAGGGTTAAGGTTAGAATTAGGACTAGGCTTAGGGTTAGGCCTAGGGTTAGTGTCAGGGTTAGGTTTGGGGTCAGTATTAGCATTTGAGCTAGGATTAGGTTTGCCGTGAGGGTTAGGGTTAGAATCAGAGCTAATGTTAGGATTAGGGTTAGGGTTATGTTTAGTTTAAGTTTAGAGTTTGAGCTAGAATTAGGGTTAGGGTAAGGGTTAGGGTTAGGGTTAGATCTAGGCTTATGGTTAAGATTTCAATAAGGGCTAGGTTAACACCTAGGGTAAGGGCTACTTTTTTGTGAGGTTTATGGCCTGCATTAGGGCTATGGGTAATGTAAGAGCTAGGGATATGGATATGGCTAGTTTTAGGGTTAGGGTGATGGATAAGTCTATTATTCTAGTTACGTTTTGGGTTAGGATAAGATTTAGTGCTAGGGGTTGTTTTAGGATAACGGTCATTGTTTGGGTAAGGGTTAGGTTTAGGGTGAGGGCCAGATTTAGGACTAGCATTGGGTCTAGGGATAGAGTTAGTCTTTACATTAGGTTAACGGTTATAGTTAGGGCTAGTGCTAGGTTTTTGTTTAGGGCTAAGGCTAGATTTATGACTCTATTTAGTATTAGGTTTTGTCTAGTGCTAGTGTTACTGTTAGGTCTGGGTATAGGCTTACTCGTAGGGATAGTGTTAGGGTTCGCTTTAGGGTTAGTGTCAGGTTTAGACCTATGGTTAGCGTTAGGGTCAGAATAAGAGTTATGGTTAGAACTAGATTGAGGGCTAGGGTTAGTTCTATTTATAGAGATAAGGTTTGAGGTAGGCTAAGGATTATGGTTAAGACTAGGGTAGCATTAGGGTGAGGGTTTTGCTTAGGGTAAGGGATAGGGTTAGAGGTAGGGTTAGAGTTAGTGTTAGGGTTAGGGTTAGGTTTACGGTTAAACCTAAGGTTTAGGGCTCGGAAACAGCTATAATTTGTGTTAGCCTAAGGGCTACAGCTAATGAAAGAACTAGGATTCTGATTAGGGCTAGTTCTAGGGTTAGCATTAGGTCAATGTTTAGAGCTAGGTTTACTTTTCGGGTCTGAGTAAGGGTCAAGGTTACTTCTAGGGTTATGGTTAGGACTCAAATTATGGCTATGTTTAGGGTTAGGTGTATGGTTAGGTTTTGGCTTAGGTTAAGGGTTAGGGTTAGCATTAGGGTTATGGCTCAATTTTGTTTTAGGGCTAGGGTACTGTTAGGGCTAGATTTCCAATTAACATTATGATTAAGGCTAGTGTTAGTGTGAGCTTTAGGTTTAAGTTTAGGGTTAGATTCAGGTTTAGGGCTAGGGTGAAGTTTTGGGCTAGGGTTGGGGCTAGCAATAGGGAAAGAGTTTGGGTTATGGTACAGGATAGGTTTAGAACTAGGGGTAGGGCTAGTTAGTCTTAGGACTAGGGATAGTGTTAGGTTTAGGGTTATGGCTAATTTAGGGCTAGATTAAAGCTATGGTTAGTGGTAGGTTTAGGCCTAGGTTTAGGATAATGATTAGGGTTAGCATTAGGACTAGGTATAGTTTTATATTAAGTTTAGGTTTAGGGGTATGATTAGAGATAGGGTTAGTGTTGAGGTCAGAGTCAGGATTAGTGTTACTTTTAGAATTAGGGATAGGACTCGAATTAGGGTGTGGGCTAAGGGTAGGTGTAGGGTTAGGATTCGTGTTAAGGTTATGGTAAGAATTAGGGATTGCACTAATGTCAAGTCTAGGGTTACATTTAGGTTAGGGTTAGGGTTGGGTCTATGGCTCAGTTTTGTTTTAGAGCTAGGGCAAGGATTAGGGCTAGTTTTGGGATTAGATAAAGTGTTATGGCTAGTAGTAAAGTGAGGTTTAATCTTATATTAAATGTTATGGTTAGATCTAGGTTTAGGGCTAGGGCTATTGTTAGGGCTAAAGTTAGGGCTAGTGTTATGGTTATGATAACAGATAGGGTTAGAACTAGAAATAGGGCTAGGGTGAGAGTTAGAGTTAGTCTTAGGGCTAAGGTTAGGGGTGGGTTTAAGGTTAGGACTAAATTAGGGCTAGGATTAGCACTAGGGTTAGTGGTAGGTTTAGGGTTAGGGTTTGGGTTAGTGTTAGTTTTAAGGATAGGGTTAGGTTTAGGGAAAGGCATGGGGTTATAGCTAGGTTTAGGGATAGGGTGAGAGTTAGAATTAGGGTTAGTGCTAGGTTAGAGTTCGGGTTATGATTAATGCTAGCTTTAGGGCTAGGTTTCAGTGTTTGTGTTAGGGCTAGGGCTAGGATTAGGGCTAAGGACTAATGTCAGGTCTAGAGTTATGTATAGGAATATGTGTACATTATGGCTAGGTATAGTGTAAGGATTACGTTTAGGGTGAGGGTTAGGTTTAGAGCTAGGTGTATTTCTTGGGTCAGGGTCCAGGTAGGGTTTAGTTTAGTTTAAGGTTAGGGTTAAGGGTTGAATTTGTGTTAGGGTTAGGGTTAGAGTTATGGTAATGGATAGGGTTAGGTTTAGGGTTCAGTTTAATTTTAGAGTAATGGATAGGGTTAGTGTAAGTAATAGGGTTAGCATTAGGCCTAGGGTTAGCATTTGAGTTAGGCTTATCTGTAGGTTAATGGATACAGTTAGAGCTTAGGTTAGGACCAGAGTTAAGGTTAGGATTAGGGCTAGGATTAGGTTCAAGCATAGGGTTAGTGTCAGGGTTAGGTTTAGGGTAAGTGTTATGTTATGAGCTAGGTTTAAGGGTAGGGCAATGGTTAGGGTTAGAGTCAGGGCTAGGGTTAGGGTTAGGGTTAGTGTTATAATTAGAGAAAGAGTTAGAGTTTGAGCTAGGTTTAGGACAAGGGAGAGGGTGGTTAGGGTTAAGTCTATGGTTATGGATAGGTTTACAATTAGGGCTAGGTTTAGGACTACGATGAGGCCTAGGTTTGTGAGATGTTTATGGCTAGTGTTAGGGCTGTGGGTAATGTAAAAGTTTGGGTTATGGTTATGGCTAGTTTTAGGGATAGGGTTATGGATAACTCCAGTGTTATGGTTAGGTTTTGGGTTAGGATAAGTTTTAGAGCTAGAATTTTTGTTAGGGTAATGTCAGTGTTTGGGTTAGGGTTTGGGCCAGAATTAGGAATAGTGTTAGGTCAAGGGTAGGATTAGACTTTGTTTTAGGTTAAGGGTTTAAAGGAAGGATTAGGTTTAAGCGAAGGGATAGGGTTATGGCTAGGTTTAGGGCTAGGGCGAGGTTTAGAATTAGGGTTAGATCTAAGGTTAGGGTTTGGGTTAGTATTAAGACTAGGTTTAGGGCTAGGCTGAGGGTTTGTATTAGGGCTATGGCTAGGATTAGGGCTATGGCTAGTGTCAGATGTTGATTTATGGTTAGTATTAGTTATAGAGTTAGGTTATTGCTATATCTATTGTAAGGTTTAGGTGTAGGGTAAGGGTCAAGTTTACAGTTAGGTGTATTATTAGGGTCAGGGTCTAGGTAGGGTTTTGTTTAGGTTAAGATTTAGGGTTAATGCTTGAATTAATTGTGGGTTAGGGTTAGGGTTAGAGTAATGGATAGAATTAGGTTTATGGTTCCGGATAGATTTAGAGTAATTGATAGGGTTAGTGTTAACAATAGAGTTATTGTTTAGGCCTAGGGTTAGCATTTTGGTTAGGCTTTTCATGGGTAATGGATAGGGTTAGTGCTAAGGATAGGGTTGGTTTAAGGTTATGATTAGGGTTAGAGTTAGGGTTAGGCCTAGGGTTAATGTTAGGGTTAGTTTTAGGGTAAGTGTAGGCATTTAAGCTAGGGTTAGGCCTAGGGCGAGGGTTAGGGTTTGAGTCAGGGCTAGGGTTTGGTTTAGGTTTAGGGTTATCTTTAGGCTAAGGATAGAGTTTGAGCTAATGTTAAGGCTAGGGTGAGGGTTAGCATTAGGGTTAGGTCTAAGGTTATGGTTATGGTTATGATTAGGGCTAGGTTTAGGGCTAAGATAAGGGCTAGGTTTTCTGCGATGTTTCAGGCTAACGTTAGGTCTTTGGGTAATTTAAGAGCAAGGGATATGGTTGTGGCTAGTTTTGGGGTCCGAGTTATGAATAAGTCTAGTGTTAAGGTTAGGTTTTGGTTTAGGATAAGGTTTAGAGCTAGGGTTTCTATTAGATTAAGGGTCATTGTTGGGTTAGGGTTAGTTTTAGGGTTAGGGCCACAATTAGGATCTAGTGATAGGTTTAGTCTTTATGTTAAGTTAAGTGTCATTGTTAAGGATAGTGCTAGGTTTTTGTTTAAGTCCAGGCCTAGATTTATGATTCTATTTAGGATTAGGTTTGGTCTAGTGCTAGTGTTACTGTTAGGTTTAGTTATGGGTTTACCGGTACATGTAGTGTTAGGGTTCGGTTTAGGGTTAGGGTCAGGTTTAGATCTAAGGTTAGTGTTAGGGTAAGAATAAGTGTCAAGTTTAGGGTTATGGTTAGAGCTAGAATGAGGGCTAGGTTTAGGACTATTAATAGAGTTAGGGTTTAAGGTAGGCTTAGAATTATGGTTAGGACTAGGGTAGAATTAGGGTGAGGGTTTGGCTTACTGTAAGTGATAAGGTTAGAGGTAGGGTTAGGGTTAGGTTAGGGTTAGGGTTAGTGTTAGGTTTAATGTTAAACCTAGGATTAGGGCTCAGAATAGGGCTAGTATTTGTGTTGTCATTAGGACTACAGCTAATGAAAGAATAGGATTTTGATTAGGGCTAGTTCCAGTTTTAGCATTAGGTCAATGTTTAGAGCTAGGGTTAATGGTAGGGTCTGAGTAAGGGTCAGGGTTATTTGTAGGGTTAGATTTAGGACTCAAATTGGGGCTATGTTTATGGCTAGGTGTAGTGTTAGTGTTTGGTTTAGCTTAAGATTTAGGGTTAGTGTTCTGGCTCAGTTTTGTTTTAGGGTAGGGTAGTGTTAGGGCTAGTTTTCCAATTAGCATTAGGATTAGGGCTAGTGTAAGAGTGAGCTTTAGGGTTAGAACCAGGTTTAGGGCTAGCATGAAGGTTAGGGCTAGGATTTGGGATAGAGATAGAGATAGGGTATGGATTATGGTAAGGTATAGGTTTAGAAGTAGGTTTAGCGCTAGGGAGAGAGTTAGAGTTTTTGCTATGGATAGTGTAAGGTTTAGGGTTAGGGCTAAGTTAGTTCTAGGATTATCGCTATGGTTAGTGGTAGGTTTAGGCCTAGGTTTAGGGGTAGGGTTAGGTTTAGTTTAGGGTTAGGGTAAGGTATGATGTTACAGCAACATTTAGGTCTAGGGCAAGGCAAACATTTAGAGTCAGGGCTCGTGTTAATGTTAGGGTTAGGATTAAGGCTAGGCTTATGTTTAGGATTAGGGCTAGGAGTTTGTTAGGGTTAGGGCTAGGATTAGGGATAGGGCTAATATAAGGTCTACAGTTATGTTTAGGGATAGTTTTAGGATAAGGATTATGACTAAGTCTATTGTAAATGTTAGGTTGAGGTTTAGGGTATGGTTTACAGCTAGGGGTATTATTAGGGTCAGAGTTGGGGTTAGGGTATGGGTTAGGCTTTGGGCTCAAATTATCATTAGGGTAAGTTTTAGGGTTAGAATAATGGGTATAATTAGGTTTAGGGTTAAGATTAGATTTAGAGTAATGGACAGGTTTAGGGTTACAGATAGAGTTAGGTTTAGGACTAGGGATAGAATTTGGTTATTCTATTGGTTAGGATAATAGATTGGAATAGAGCTACAGTTAAGGCTAGGGTTATGGTTATGTTAAAGCTATGGTTACAGTGAGGTCTAGGGTTAGAATTCAGTTAGGGTTGGGGTAATGGGTAAGATAAGAGCTAGGGATAGGGCTAGGATTATGTTTAGGATTAGGGCGATGGTTTGGGCTAGATTTCGGGTTAGGTCAAGGTTTAGGTTTATGGATAGGTTTAGGTTTATGGATAGTTTTAGGTTAATTGTTAGGGCTAGAGTTAGGGTTAGGACTAGGGTTAAATCTAGGATTAGGGCTCTGATTAGGGCTAGGTTTTGGGTTAGGTTAGGGCTACGTAGGACTATGGCTAATGTTAGAACTAGGGTTATGATTAGGGCTATTGTTAAGTTTAGCATTATGTCTAAGTCTAGTGTTTACATTACGTTTTGGTTTAGGGTGATGATTAGATATAGAGTTGGTGTTACCATAAGAGGCAGGATCAGTGTTACTGATCAGAGTTAGGGATAGACTTGATTAGGGCTTGGGTTAAGGCTAGATGTAGTGTTAGAGTTTGTGTAAGTTTAAGCGTAAGGATTTGGGGTAGAGCTAATGTCATGTCTAGGATTATGTTTTGGTTAGGATTAGGGTTAGGGTTTTGGTTCAGTTTTGTTTTACAGCTAAGGCTAGGATTAGGGCTACTTTTAGGATTAGCAATAGTGTTTAGGCTAGTGGTATGGTGAGGTTTAGGCTTAGATTTATTGTTATGGTTACATCTAGGTTTAGGACTATGGCTAGGTTTAGGGCTAAGGTTAGTGCTAGTTTTAGGGTTATAGTAACAGATAGAGTTAGAACTAGAAATAGTGCTAGGGCGAGAGTTAGAGTAAGTCTTAGGGCTAGGGTTAGGGTTAGGTTTAGTTTTAGGGCTAAATTAGGTCTAGATTTAGGGCTAGTATGAGTGTTAGGATTAGGCCTAGGGTTAAGGCTAGGGTTAGGGTTAGTGTTAGATTTAGGGTTAGGGTTAGGGTTAAGGGGAAAGGATGGGGTTATAGCTATGTTTAGGGCTAGGGCAAGGGTTAGAATTATGGTTAGGGCTAGGGTTAGGATTAAGGCTATGTTTAGGGCTAGGATGAAGTTTTGTGTTAGGTCTAGGGCTAAGATTTGCACTAGGGCTAATGTCAGGACTAGATTTATGGTTAGTGTCAGTTTTAGAATTAAGTTATGGCTAGGTCTAGCTTAATGGTTAGGGTAAGGGTCAGGTTTAAAGCTAGGTGTATTATTAGGATAAGGGTATGTGTAGAGTTTGGTTTAGATTAAAGTTTGGGGTTAAGGCTTGAATTGGCGTTAGGGATATGATTAGGGTTTGGGTTAGGGTAATTGATAGAGTTAGGTTTAGGGTTCAGGTTAGATTTAAAGTAATGGATAGGGTTAGTGTTAGCGATAGGGTTAGCGTTGGGCCTAGGGTTAGCATGTGAATTAGCATTAAATTTAGGTTAATGGATACTGTTAGAACTTAGGTAAAGGCTAGGGATAAAGTTAATATTAGGGCTAGGGTTAGGGTTAGGGCTAGAGTTAGTATCAGGGATGGTTTCAGGGTTAGAGCTTGAGCTACGATTACGGCTAGAATGAGGATAGGACTAGTAATAAAGTTAGGGTGTGGGGTAGGCTAAGAATTAAGATTAGAACTAGGGTAGCATTAGAGTGAGGGTTTGACTTAGGGAAAGTGATAGGGTTTGAGATAGTGTTAGGGTTAGGTTTAGGTTTATGGTTAGTGTTAGGGTAAAGGCTAGGATTAGGGTAAGGTTTAGGGTTAGTGTTGGGGTTAGAAATAGGGTAAAGTTTAGGGTTAGTGTTAGTGTTAGGGTTAGGGTTAGTATTAGAGTTCGTGTTAGGGATAAAGTTAGGGTTAGGTTTTGGGTTAGGAGTATGGTTAGAGTTAGGGTTTGTGTTAGGGTTAGGGTTTGGGTTAGACTTAGATTTAGGGTTAGGGGTTGTTTTGGGTTTAGGGAAAGGGTTAGGTTAGGGTTAGGGAAGGGTTATGGTTAACATTAGAGTTAGGGTTAGGGTTAGGGTTAGTGTTAGTGTTAGGGTTAGTGTTTGGGTAGGGTAAGTTTTAGGGTTGTTTAGGGTTAGTTTAGGGTTAGGGGTAGGGTTTGTGTTAGGTTTAGAATTAGGTTTAGAGTAAGGGTTAGGGTTAGGGTTAGGGTAAAATTTAGGGTTAGGGTTATTGCTATGGTTAACTTTAGGAATAGGATTAAGGTTAGGATTAGTGTTAGGGTTAGAATTAGAATTGGATTTACTGTTAGGTTTAGGGTTATGTTTACAGTTATTTTTAGACTTAAGGTTAGGGTTAGTGTTATGGTTAAATTTAGGGATAATGTTAGGGTTAGGATTAGGGATAGGGCTAATTATAGTTTTAGGTTTAAGGTTAGGTTTATTGCTAGTGACAGTGTTAGGGACAGGGCTAGTTTTAAAGTCACTGTTATGGTCACGGTTATGTTTAGGGTAAGGGTTAGTTTTAGTGTTAAGGATAAGGTTGTGGTAAGGGTTAGTGTTAGGAGTAGTTTTAGGCTTAGGGTTAAAGTAGGGTTAGGGATGGATAGGGTTAGTGTTAGCCTTAGGTTTAAGATTAAAGTTAGTGTTAGGTTTAATGTTAGGTTTAGGGTTAGGGTTATAGTTAAGATTAGTGTTAGTGTTAGGGTTAGGATAAGTGTTAGAGTTAGGGTTAGGGTTAGGTTTAGGTATAGTATTAGGGTTAGGGTTTGGCTTAGTGTTAGTATTAGGGTTAGAGTTAGGTTTAGTGTTAGAGTTAGGGTTAGGGTTATATTTTTGGGTTAGAGTGAGGGTTAGGGTTAGGATTAGGGTTAGATTTAGTGTTAGTGTTTGAGTTAGGGTTAGGTTTAGTATTAGGGTTAGGGTTATGGTTAGGTTTAGTGTTAGGGTTGTGGTTACGGTTACATTTAGTGTTAGGGTAAGGGTGAGTGTTATATATTAGGGTAAAAGTGAGGGTTAGGGTTAGGGTTACGGTGAGGGTTAGGTTTACGTTTAGTCTTAGTATAAGGGTCTGTGTTAGGATTAGGGTTAGTGTTAGGTTTAGGGTTAGGATTAGGTTTATGGTTATATTTAGTGAGAAATTTACAGTTAGGGACAGGGTTAGTGTTAGAATAAGGGTTATAGTTAGGGTTAGTGATAGGTTTATGCTTAGGGTTTGCTTAGGGTTAGAGTTAGGCTTACAGTTACTATTAGGATAAGGGTTAGGGTTAGATTTAGGGTTAGGGAAATAGGGTTAGGGTTAAGGTTAGGGTTAGAATTAAGTTAGGTTAGGGTTAGATCTAGGGTTAGGGTTTGGTTAGTGTTATGGTTTTGGTTAGGTTTATGGTTGTGTTCGGGTTAAATTAAGGGTTATGGTTAGGGATAGGGTTAGTGTTAGGGTTAGGATTAGCGTTAGGGTTAGGGTTAATATTAGGGTTAGGGTTAGGGTTAGTTTTAGGGTTAGGGTTAGGGTTAGGGTTAGAGATATGATAGAAATTAGGGTTATGTTTAGGGTTAGTGTTAGGGATAGCTTTGGGGACAAGGTAAGGGTTAGAGATAGGGTTAGGGTTAGTGTTTGTGTTAGGGTTAGACCTGGGAATAGTGTTTGGTATATGTTTAGATTTAGGGTTAGTAAAAGGTTTTACATTAGGTTTAGGGTTAAGGTTAGAATTATGGTTAGTGTTATGGTTAGTTTTAGGATATGTGTTATGGTTAAAATTTGGTTTGTGTTACGGTTAAGGTTAGCATTTGTGTTTGGGTTAGGTTTATAGTTAGGTTTAGGGTTAGGGTTATGGATAGGGTTAGGGTTAGTATTAGGTTTAGAATTAGGATTAGGTGACTGGTAGGGTTAGGGTTAGGTTTAGGATTAGGGACAGAGTTAGGTTTAGGGAGAAGTTAGGAATTGTGTTTTGGTTAGAGTTAAGGTTAGGGTTAGAGTTATGGTTAAATTGAGGGAAAATTTTTGGGTTAGGGTTAGAGTTAGGATTAGTGTTTGGGTTTGTGCTAGGGTTAGGGTAAGATTTAGGGTAGGGTTAGTGGTATTGTTGGGATTAAAGTTAGGTTTATTGTTAGATTTAGGGTTTGTGTTAGGGTTAGGGTTAGTGTTAGGTTTGGGTTAGGCTTAGGTTTAGGATTAGTGTTAGGGTTAGGGTTAGAGTTTGTGTTAGGGTTATTACTTGGGTTAGGGTTAGGGTTACCGTTAAGATTAGGGTTACGGTTAGGGTCAGGGTTAGTGTTAGTGTTAGGGTTATTTTGGGGGTTAGTCTTAGGGTTAGTGTTAGTGTTTTTGATAGGGTTACATTTTAAGGTAGGATTCAGGTTAGGATTAGAGTTAGTTTTATATTTAGGTTTAGGATTTCATTTAGGGTTATTGTTAGGGCTAGTTTTAGGGATAGAGTTAGAGTTGTGTTTGGGTTAGCATTGAGGTTAGCGTTTGGGTAAGGGTTAAGATTAGGGTTAGTGTTTGGGTTAGGTTAGTAGTAGGGTTGATGTTATTGTTAAGCTTAGGGTTCGGGTTAGGGTTAGGGTTAGCTTTAGTTTAAGCATTAGTTTTAGTGTTAGTGTTACTTACAGAGTTATGGTTGGGGTTATGGTTAATGTTAGGTTCAGTGTTAATGGTAGTTTTAAGGTTAAAGTTAGGGTTAGGTTTAGGTTAGGATTAGGGTTTGTGTTAAGGTTATCATTGGGGTTAGTGTTATGGTTAGGGTTAGGGTTAGTGTTAGATTTAGTGTTAGGGTTAGGGTAGGTTTAGGGTTAGAGCTAGAGTTAGTGTTACTATTAGAGTTAGGGTAAGAGTTAGAATTAGTGTTTGGGTTAGTGTTAGAATTAGGTTTAGGGTTAGAATAAGTGTTAGGTATAGGGTTACATATATGGTGAGGTTTAGTGTTAGTTTTAGGGTTAGGGATAGTGTTAGTGACAGGGTTAATGTTAGGTTTATGGTTAGTGTTAAGGGGTAGATATAGGATTAGGTTTAGCGTTAATATTAGGGTAAGGGTTAGCATTAGGATTAGTGTTACTTATAGAGTTATGGTTGGGGTTAGGGTTAATGATATGTTTAGGCTTAATATTAGTGTTAGGGTTAGTGTTAGTGTTAGGGTTAGGGTAAGGTAAGGGTTAGGTTTAGGGTTATGTAAGAGTTAGGGTTATGGTTTGGGATATAATTTTTGTTAGGGATATGTTTACATCTGGGGTTTGTTTTATGGTTAGGGTTAGGGAGTGGGTTAGTATTAGGCTTAGGGTTAGGTTTAGGGTTCATGTTAGGGTTAGGTGTAGGTTTACGGTTAGGTTAGGTTTAGTGTTCTGGTTCTGGTTAGTGTTAGAATTAGGGTTAGTGTTTTGGTTAGGGTTAGCATTCGGTTTAGGGTAAGTATTAGGGGTAGGGTTATTTTTAGATTTATGACTAGTTTTAGGATAAGGGTTATGCTTAGTTTTGGTGTTAGGATCAGGGTTAGGGTTAGGGTTGGGATTAGTGTTAGGGTTATTGTTTTTGTAAGGGTTAAGTTTCATTTAGTGTAAGTGTGAAGGTTAGTGTCAGTGTTATGGTTATGTTTATGGTTAGGTTAGTGTTACGTTTAGTGTTAGCTTTAGTTTTTTGGTTTTGGTTAGGGTTAGGGTTAGTGTTAGGACTAGGTTTTGTGTTACGCTTAGTATTAGGATTAGTGTTAGGTTTAGGGTTAGGTTTAGGGTTAGTGTTAGTGTTAAGTTTAGGATTAGGTATAGGTTTAGGGTGAGTGTTACGGTTAGGGTTACAGTTAGGGCTAATGTTACGGTTACGGTTAGGGTTACGGTTAGTGTTAGGTTTAGGATTTGGGTTTCTGTTAGAGTAAGGGTTAGGGTTAGGGTTAAGGTTAGTGTTAGTTTTTGGGTTACTGTTAGGGTTCGGGTTAGGGTTAGGGTTAGTGTCAGAATTAGGATTAGGGTTAATTTTAGGGATAGTATTAGGGTTAGTGTTAGGGTTAGGATTATGTTTATGTGTTAAGGTTAGGGTTAATTTTAGGATTTTGTTAAGGTTTGGTTTAGAGTTATGGTTGGATTATCGTTTGAGTTAGGTTTAGGGTTAAGTTTAGGTTTAGTTTTATGGTTAGGGTTAGATTTAGTGTTAAGTTTAGGGTTAGGGTTAATGTTAAAGTTAAAGTTAGTGCTAGTTTTAGGGTTAGCATTAGGGTTAGGTTTACTGATAGGATTAGGATTAGGGTTCGGGTTAACGATTAGGTTTAGGGTTAGGTTTAGTGTTAGGGTTAGGGTTAGAATGAGGTAACTGTTAGGATTAGGGTTAGGTTAGTTTTAGGTTTATGGTTTGTGTTAGTGTAATGGTTAGGATTAGGGATAGGGTTAAGTTTAGGGTTAGGGTTACAATTAGGGTTAAGATTAGGTTTCGTGTTAGGTGTAGGGTTACTGTTAGTGTAAGTGTTAGGGTTAGTGTTAGTGTTAAGTTTAGGGTGAGGGTTAGGGTTAGGTTTAGTGTTTAGTTTAGGATTACATTTAGGATTAATGTTACTGTTAGGATTAGGGTTAATGTTATGGTAGTGGTAGGTTACGTTAGGGTAAAGGTTAGGTTAAGTTTAGGGTTAGGGTTTGGGTTAGAGTTAGGGTTCATGTTAGTGTACAGGTTAGGGTTAGTTTAGGTTTAGGCTTAAGTTTGGTTTTGCATTAGAGTAGGGTTAGAGTTAGTGTTAGCTTTAGGTTTAGGGTTAGGTTTAGGGTGAGGTTTAGGGTTACAGTTAGGGTAAGGGTTAGTGAAAGGGTTAGGGTTAGGTTTAGTGTTAAAGTTAGGGTTCAGTTTAGGGTTAGGTTTGGTGTTAAATTTAGGTTAAGGGTTAGGTTTAGGGTTTAATACTAGGGTTAGGGTTAGGGTTAGGGTTAGTTTTAGGGTAGGGTTAGAGTTCGTGTTAGGGTTAGGGTTTGGGATAGTGTTAGGATTAGTTTTAGAGTTTATGTTAGTGTTAGGGTTAGTGTTAGTGTTTGAGTTAAGTTTAAAGTTATGGGTAGGCTTAGGTTTAGGGTAAATTTTGGGTTAGGATTAGGTTTATTTTAGGATTAGGGTTATGGTTCAGGTTAGGGTTTATGCTATGGTTAGTGTTAGGGTTAGGATTAGGGTTAGGGTGGTGGTTAAGATTAGAGTTCATTTTAGGGTTAGAGATAGTGTTAGGGTTAGGGTTAGGTTTAGGTTTAGGATTAGGGTCAGCGTTAAGTTAAGGTTTAGGTTTAGGGTTATAAATAGACTTAGTGTTATTGTTAGGGTTAGTGTTAGGTTGAGTATTAGGGTTAGGGATAGGGTTAGTGTTAGTGTTATGGTTAGATTAGGGTTAGGGTTAGGGTTAGTTGTTATTGTTACGGTTGGGATTAGGTTTGGATTTAGGGTTTGTGCTAAGGATAGGGTTAGGTTTAGGATTAGGATAGGGTTAGTGTTTGGCTTAAGGTTCATGCTAGGGTTAGGGTTAGGGTTAGTGTAATTTTTAGCTTTAGGGTTAGTGTTAGGGTTTTCATTAGGGTTATGGTAAGGGTTAGCATTAGTGTTTGTTTTAGCATTCTAATTAGGTTTAGGGTTACTCTTAGGATTAGCATTAGGGTTAATGTCAGGTTGAGAGTTATGTTTAGTTTTAATGTAAGAATCAGTGTTTGGGTTTGGGTTAGGGTTTTGGTTAGTTTTAGGGCTAGGGTTAGGGATCGGATTAGGGTTAGGGTTTGGGTTACTGTTAGGGTTACACTTAGAGTTCCAGTTAGATTTTGGGTTAGGGTTAGATTTAAGGTTATTATTAAAGTTAGGGATAGGGTTACTGTTAGTTTAAGGTAAGGGTTAGGGTTAAGGATAGGATTAGTGTTATGGTTAGGATTAGGGTTAGGTTTAGGGTTAGAATTATGGTTTGTTATAGATTTTGGTTTAGGGTTATGATAAGGGTTAATGTTAGGGTTAGGTTTTTGGTTAAGTTTAGGGTTAGGGTTAGGTGTTGAGTAAGGTTTAGGGTTACTGTTAGGGTTAGCGTTAGAGTTTGTGTTAGGGTTACAGTTAATTTTAGTGTAAGTTTTAAGGTTAGGTTTAGGGTTAGTTTTAGGGTTAGAGTTAGTGTTTTAGTTAGATTTAGGTTTAGGGGTATGGTTAGAGTTAGGGTTATGGTAAGGATGATTGTTAGTGTCAGGTTTAGAGTTAGGTTTAGTTTTAATGCAAGAGTTAGGTATAGGTTTGGGGTTAGGGTTTTGGTTAGAGATTTAGGGTTAGGGTTTTGGTTAGGTTTAAGTTTAGAGTAAGGGAAGATTATTGTTGTTAGGGTTAGAGTTACTGTTAGGATTAGGTAAGGGTTAGGGTTAAGGTTAAGGTTAGTGTTATATATAGGGTTAGCGTTAGGTTTTAGGTTAGGATTATGGTTTGTTTTAGGTTTTGGGTTAGGGATAGGGTTAAGGTTAATGTTAGGGTTAAGTTTAGGGTTAGGTTCAGGGTTAGCTTTAGGTGTAGTAGTAAGGTTAAGTGTTACTGTTAGGGTTAGTGTTAGAGTTCTTGTTAGGTTTACAGTTAAGTTTAGTGTAACTTTTAGGGTTAGGGTTAAATTTAGGGTTAGTGGTAATTAGGATTAGAGTTTGGGTTAGTGTTATGGTTACTGTCACTGTTTCATTTAAGTTTTGGTTTAAGCTTAGGGTTAGGGTTAGGGTAAATTTAGGAGTAGGATTAGGTTTAGTTTAAGTTTAAGGTTATGGTTAAGGTTAGGGTTTATGTTACAGTTAGTGTAAGTGTTAAGATTATGGTTAGGGTTGCGGTAAGGGTTAGGGTTAGTTTTAGGGTTAGGGATAATTTTAGTGTTAGGGTTAGTGTTAATGTTAAGATTAGGGTCAGCGTTAGGTTAAGGTTTAGGTTTAGGGTTAGAAATAGAGTTAGGGTTATTGTTAGGGTTAAGGTTAGGGTTAGTGTTATGTTTAGGATTAGGGTTAGTGTTAGGGTTAATTTAGGTATAGGGTTAGGTTTAGGTAAGGGTTAGGTTTAGGCTTAGGGTTTTTGTTAGGTTTGGGGTTAGGTTTGGGTTTAGGGTTTGTGCTAAGGATAGGGTTAATGATAGGTTTTTATAATAGCGTTAGTGTTATGTTTAGGTTTAGGTTTAGGTTTAGTGTTAGTGATAGGGTTAGGGTTAGGGTTGGGGTTAAAGTTAGTGTTAAGTTTAGGGTTAGGGTTAGTGTTAGGATTAGTTTTAGTGTTAGGTTAATGTTAGGTTAGTGTTAGTGTTAGGGTTATGGTTAAGGTGAATGTTAGGGATAGGCTTTCAGTGAGTGTTAGGTTTAGGGTTGGAGTTATGGTTAGAGTTAGTTTAAGGGTTAGGGTTATGGTTAGTGTTAGGTTTAGGTCTAGGGTAATGGTTAGAGTTAGTGTTGGGGTTATGGTTACGATCTATGTTAGGCTTAGTGTTTTTTTTTTAGGGTTAGGGTGACAGTTACCATTAGTATTCATTTAGGGTTAGGGTTAGGTTGAGGGATACTTTTAGGATTAGTGTTAGGGTTAGGGTTAGGGTGTGTGTTAGGTTTAGGGTTAATCTTAGCATAGGGTTACTTGTACAATTTTGGTTACGGTTATGTTTAGGGTTGGTGGAAGTGTTTGAGTTTGTTTTAGGGTTAGTAATAGGGTTAGTTTTAGGGTTGAATTAGGGTTAGTGTAAGTGTTAGGTTTAGTGTTAGTTCGAGGGTTAGTGTTAGTGTTAGGATTAGTGTTTGTGTTAGGTTAGGGTTAGCATGAAGGTTAGGATTATGGTTAGGGCTAGTGATAGTGTTAGGGTTATGCTTAGGGTTAGTGTTAGGTTTAGGGTTATATTTAGGGTTAGGATTAGTGTTCAGATAGTGTTAGGGTTAGGGTTATAATTACTTTTATGGTTAGGATTAGAGTTAGGGTTTGGCTTATGGTTAGTGTTAGGTTTAGGGTTAGACTTAGGGTTTTTAGGGTTAGAGTTTCAGTTAGGATTAGGGTTAGGTTTAGGGTTAAGTTTATTATGAGTTTTAGGTTAAGGTTAGGGTTAGGGTTAGCGTTAGTGTTTGGGTTTCGGTTATATTTAGGTTTAGAGTTAGTATTGGGGTTTGAATTAGGTTTAGTATTAGGTTTAGCATTTGGATAAGGGTGAAGTTTAGAGTTAGGGTTCGGGGGAAGGTTAGGGTTAGGGTTATGTAAGGGATAGGCTTATGTTCGGCCTAAGGTTATGATTTGAGTAAGTGTTTGATTTAGAGTTAGGATTTGGGTTAGGGTGAAGTTTACATTAGGATTAGGGTTAGGATGATGGTTAGTGTTAGGATTTGGGCTAAGCTTAGGTTTAGTTATTGTTAGTTTTAGGGTTAGGTTAGGGTTATATTTAGGTAAGGAGTAGGTTTAGGGTTAGGGTTACGGGTAGGATCAGTTTTAGGTTTAAGGTTAAGGTTAAGATTAGTCTTAGGGTTAGTTTTAGCCTTAGGGTTACTGTTAGTATTAGTTTTAGCGTTAGGTGATCATTTGTGATGGGCTTAGAATTAGGTTTAGGATTTGTCTCATGGTTAGGGTTAGGGATAGTTTTACTGATAGAATTAGGGTTAGAGTGAAGCTTAGGGTTAGTTTTAGGGTTACGGTTAGGGTTAGGATTAGAGTTGGGTTAGGGTTAGTGTTAGGGTTAGGGTAGAGATAGTGTTCAGGTTAGTGTTAGGTTTAGATTTAGGGTTAGGGTTATAGTTATTATATTGTTAGGGTTGGGGTAAGACTTAGTGTTTAGATTTGGGTTTGAATTAGTGTTAGGGTTACAGTTAGGGTTAGTGTTAGGGTTAGGGTTATGTAAGCGTTAGGGTTATAGTTAGATTAGGGTTCTGGATTTGGTTTGGGTTAGACTTTTATTAGGGTTAATGTTAGGTTTAATGTTACATTAGGGTTAGGGTGAATATTAAGGTTATGGTTATGTATAAGGTTAGTGTTATGGTTAGGGTAAGTGTTATTTTTAGGGTGAGGTTTAGTGTTGAGGTTAGTGTTAGTGTTAGGGTTATGTTTAGGGTTAGGGTTCGAGTGAGGGTTAGGGTTAAGTTTCGGGATAGGTTAAGGTTCATTTTGGGGTTAGGATTATCGTAAAGTTTAGTGTTACGGTTAGTGTTAGGGTTTAGCCTAAGGTTATTTTTAGGATCATGTTTAGGGTTATGAGTAGGGTTATTTTTGGTTTAGAATTAGAGTAAGAATTGGGTTTCAGGTTATGTTTAGGGTTAGTTTTAGAGTTAGGGTTAGTATTAGGGTAGGGTTAGTGTTAGGGTTAGAGTTATCATTTGTCTTAGGTTTAGTTTTATCACTAGGGTTTGTGTTAGGGTTAAAGTTAGATTTAGGGTTTGGGTTATGGTTAGTAAGAGGGTTAAAATGAGGCGTATGGTTAGGACTTGGGTAAGTTTTAGTGTTATGTGTAGGTTAGTGTTAGTGTTAGGGTTAGGGTTAGTGTTAGGGTTAGTGTTAGTGTAAGGGATAAGGTTAAGTTTAGGGATAGGGTTAGTATTAGGTTTAGGTTTATGTTTAGTGTTAGGGTTAGTGGTATGGTTAGGATTGGGGTTAGGGTTAGTGTTAGGATTAGGGTTAGGGTTAGTGTCAGTTTTAATGTTAAGGTTTGGGTTAAAGTTAGGAAATGTTTAGGGTTAGTGATATTTCAAAGTTAGCACTATGTTTTGGGTTAGGGTTTGTTTTAGGGTTATGATTAGGTTTAGGGTTAGGTTACTTTAGGCTTAGGGTTAGGGTTGGGGTTTGTATTAGGGTTAGGGTTATTGTTACATTAGGGTTATGGTTAGTGTTAGGTAAATGGTTAGGGTTAGGGTGAGGTTTAGGTTTAGTGTTAGGGTTAGAGTTAGTGTTACTGTGAAGGTTATTGTTAGGGATAGGTTTTAGTTAGGGTTAAGGTTTGGTTTCGTGTTAGGGATAGAATTAGTGTAAGTTTTAGGTTTAGGTTTATGGTGAGGGTTATTGTTAGAGTTAGGGTTAATTTAAGTGTTAGGTTATTTTTTATGGTTAGTGTTAGGGTTAGTGTTACGGTTAGAGTTAAGATTAGGATTAGGTTTAGTGTTAGGTTTAGAGTTATGGTTAGGGTTTTGTTAGGGTTAGGTTAAGGTTAGGATTAAGGTGAGGGTTCGTGTTAATGTAAGGGTTAGGGTTATTGTTAGGTTTAGTTTTAGAGTTAGGGTTAGGGTTAGTGTTATGGTTAGGGTTAGGGTGAGGTTTAGCATTAGAGTTTGGGTTAGGGTTATAGTTAGGTTTAGGTTTAGTGTGAGGGTTTATGTTAGTGTTAGTGTTAGGTTTAGTGTTAGGGTTAGGGTGAGGGATAGGGTTAGGGTTATTGTTATGGTTACAATTAGGGACAGGGTTATGGTTATGTAAGGTTAAGGTTTAGGGTTGGGTTACATTTAGTATTAGGGGTAGGTTTATGGTTAACGTTAGGGTTAGTCATGGGTTTAGGTTTACCATTAGAGTCATTTTTAGGGTTAGGGTTAGGGTTACGGTTAGGATTAGGGTTATAGTGAGGCTTAGGGTTACGATTAGGTTTTGTTTTAGCGTTAAGGTAGAGTTAGTTTTATGGTTAGGTTTAACATTACTGTTATGTTTAGAGTTAGGGTTAGGTTTTGGGTGATTAGCATTGGGGTAAGTGTTAGTGTTAAATATTGGGTTAGGGTTATTGTTAGGTTTAGTGTTAGGTTTAGGTTTAGGGTTAGGGTTAGTTAAGAATTGGGGTTAGGGTTACGTTAGGGTTACGGTTAGGGTTTGTCTTAGGTTCTGTGTTAGGTTTAGTGTTAGGGTTACATTAGATAAGGTTGAGGGGTATGTTTAGAGTTATTGTTAGGGTTAGAGTTAGGTTTAGGGTTATGTTTAGTTTAAGGTTTTTGGTTAGATTTAAAGATAGTGTTAGGGTTAGTGTTAGTGTTAGTTTTAGTGTTAGGGATAGGGATAGGGTTAGTGTTAGTATTATGTTTAGGGTTAAGTTTAGGGTTAGGGTTCATGTTATGTTTAGGTTAGCATTAGGGTTATGTTTAGAGTATGGATTAAGGGTAGGATTAGGAGTAGAGTTAAGGTTATGGTTAGAGTTAATGTTAGGGTTAGGGTTAGGGTTAGGGTTAGTTTTGGGGTTAAATTTAGGGTTTGGGTTAGAGTAAGGTATAGGATTTTGGTTAGAGTTAAGGTTACAATTTGTATTACTGTTAGTGTTGGTGTTAGGGTTATGTTTAGTGGTAGTGTTAAGCATAGGATTTGTGTTATGGTAATAGTTAAGGTTATGGTTACCGTTATGGTTATAGTTAAAATTAGGATTAGGGTTAGTTGTAGGGGTAGGGGTAGGTTTATGGTTAGTGTTAGTTTAAGGGTAGGGTTAGTGTTAGGTTTAGGTTCAGGTGGAGGGTTAGAGTTAGGTTGAGGTTTAGAATTACAGTTAGGATAAGTCAAAAGTTTAGGTTTAGGTTTAGGGTGAGTGTTAGGGTTACAGTGATGTTTAGTGTTATGGTTAGTGTTAGTGTTAGGGTTAGGTTTAGGTTTAGTGTTAGGGTTAGGGTTAGTGTTAGTTTTTTGATTAGGTCTAGTGTTAGGTTTAGTATTAGGTTTTGGGACAGGTTTAGGTTATTGTTAGGGTTAGGGTGAGGGTTAGGGTTAATGTTAGGATTAGTGTTAGGGTATTGTTTAGGATTAGGGTTAGATTTAGGGTTAGGTTTTGTGTTAACTGTAGCATTAGGTTTAGTGTTAGTGATAGGGTTAGGTTTAGGGTTAGGGTTAGGTTGATTGTTAGGGTTAGGTTTAGGGTTTGGGTTAGTGTTAAGTGTAGCATTAGTGTTAGGGATAGTGATAGGTTTAGGATTAGTTTTAGGTTTAGGGTAACTGTTAGGTTTAGGTTTAGGGTTAGGGTTAGGTTTAGAATTACTTGTAGCATTAGGGTTAGGTTTCATGTTTGGGTTATGGTTACTGTTAGGTTTAGGGTTAGGTTTAGGTTTAGTTTACTGTTAGTGTTAGTTTTAGGATTATGGTTACTGTTAGTATTAAGGTTAGAGTTAGGTTTTGGGTTACTATTAGGGTTAGGGATAGGGTTAGAGATATGGTTCATCTAAGGTATAGGGTTAGGTTTAGGGTTAGGTTTAGGGTTAGTGTTCATGTTAGGGTTAGTTTTAGGGTTAAGTATAGTGTTTGGGTTACGGATAGGTTTAGGTTTAGTGTTAGGGTTAGAATTATTGTTAGTGTTATGGTTAGTTTAGAATTAGGTTTAGGCTAAGTGTTAGGGTTAGGTTTTGGTTTAGGGTTAGCATTAGAGTAAGTGTTATTGTTAGCGTAAGTTTTAGGATCAGTGTTAGTTTTAGGATTAAGGTTAGAGCTATGATTATGAATAGTTTTAGAGTTAGGTTTTGTTTTAGGATTAGGGTTTGTGTTAGTATTAGGGTTAGGGTTAGGTTTAAGATTATTGTTAGGTTTAGGGTAAGGTTTAGGGTTAGGGTTAGCTTTAGGTTCATGGGTAGGTTTAGGGTTAGTGTTAGTGTTAGGATTAGTGTTAGTGTTATGTTTAGGGTTAGCATCAGGTTAGGGTTAGTGTAAGGATTACGGTTAAGGTTAGGGTTAGTGTTATGTTTAGGGTTAGCATTAGGGTTAGGGTTAGTGTAAGGATTAGGGTTAAGGTTAGGCTTAGTGTTAGGGTAAGTGTTAGGGTACAGGATAGCTTTAGGTTTCATGCTAGGGTTAGGGTTAGGGTTAGTTTTTGAATTAGCTGTAGGTTTAAGTTTAGTGTTAGGGTTGGTGTTAGGGTTAGGTTTTGGATTAGTGTTAAGGTTTTGGTTAGGTTTAGCTTTAGTGTTAGGGATAGGGTTAGCTCTTGTGTTCGGAATAGGATTAGTTTTGGGTTTATGGTTAGTGTTAGGTTTAGGGTTAGCGTTAGTGTTAGGTTTTGGGTTAGGAATACGGTTAGGTAAGTGTGAGAGTTAGGGATATTTTAGAGTCAGGATTATGTTTTAGGTTATGGTTTGAGTTAGGTTTAGAATTAGAGTTAGTGTTAGTGTTAATGTTAAGGTTAGGCTTAATGTTAGTATTAATGTTAGGATTAGGGTTAGGTTTAGGTTTAATATTAGATTTAGGGTTAGTCTTTGTTTTATGGTTAGGGTTAGTGTTAGGTTTAGTTTTAGGGTTAGGGTTAGGGTTATGGTTATGGTTTAAGTTAGGGTTAGTGTTAGGTTTATGGTTAGAGTTAGGCTTAGGGTTAGTGTTCGGGTTAGTGTTAGGGTTAGGTTTAGGATTAGTGTTAGTGTTTGGGTCAGGTTTAGTGTTCGGTTTAGGGTTAGTGTTTGGGTTAAGCTTAGAATAACAGGGTTCATGTTAGAGTTAGTGTTTGTGTTATTGTAAGAATTACGCTTAGCGTTAGGTTTAGTGTTATGGTTAGGGTTAGGATTACGGTTAGGATTACTGTTGCGGTTTGGGTTAGAGATAGGTTTAGGGTTACTGTTAGTTTTAGAGTTAGGGTTAGGGTAAGGTTTAGCGTTTGTGTTAATGTTAGGGTTAGGATTACGCTTAACGTTAGGTTTAGTGTTATGGTTAGGGTTAGGATTACGGTTAGGATTACTGTTGCGGTTTGGGTTAGAGATAGGTTTAGGGTTACTGTTAGTTTTAGAGTTAGGCTTAGGGTAAGGTTTAGCGTTTGTGTTAATGTTAAGGTTAGAATTACAGTTAGGGTTCGTGTTAGAGTTAGTGTTAGTCTTATTGTAAAAATTAGGTTTAGAGTTATGGTTAGGGTTAGGATTAGTGTTATGGATATGTTTATTGTTAGGTTTAGGATTAGTGTTGGGGTTAGGGTTAGATTTAGGTTTAGGGTTAGTGTTAGGTTTAGGTTAGGGTGAGGTTTAGTGTTTGTGTTAGATTTAGGGTTAATGTTAGGGTTAGTGTCAGGATTAGTGTTAGGTTTAGGTTTACGATTAGGTGTAGGGATAAGGTTAGGTTTAGTGTTAGGTTTAAGTTTAGGGGTAGGGTTTGTGTTAGAGTGAAAGTTACCTTTAGAGTTAGGGTAAGTTTCTGGGTTTGCATTAGGATTATGGTTCAGGTTCGGTTTAGGGTTATGCTTAATGTTAGGGTTAGGGTTAGAGTTGGGGTTTGTGTTATTATAAGGGTTAGTGTTAGCATTAGGGTTAGTGTTAGGTTTAGGTTTAGAGTTTTTATTATGGTTAGAATTAGGGTTAGGTTTAAAGTTATGGTTAGGATTAAGATTAGGTTTAGGTTAAGGGTTAGGATAAGTGTTGATTTAGAATTAGGTTTAGGATTAGATAGAGGATTAGGGTTAGGGTTATGGTTATCTTTAGTGTTAAGTTTAGGGTTAATGTTAGATTTATGGTTAGAGTTCTTGTTAGGTTTAGGGTTAGGTTTAGGTATACTGATAGGGATAGAATTGCAGGTAGGGTTAGTGTTAATGTTCAGGTTAGGGATAGTGATAGGGTTAGAGTTAGGGTTGGGGTTAGGGTTAGGGTTACGTAAGGCTTAAGGTTGAGGTTAGGTTAGGTTTAGGGTTATGGTTTGGTTTAGTGTTTGTGTTAAATTTAAGTTTAGGTTAGCTTTAGGGTTATGGATATTGTTAGTGTTAAAGTTAGCTTTAGAGTTAGTCTTAGGTTAAGTGTTAGAGTTAGTGTTAGGTTTAAGGTTAGGGTTAGCTTCAGGTTTAGTCTTAGGTTTAGGGTTAGGTTAGGGTTTGTTTCAATGTAAGGGTTAGAGTTAGTGTTCATGTTAGTGTTAGTGTTAGGGTTAGGGATAGGATTAGTGTTAGTGTTAAGGTTAAGGTTAAGTTTAGGTTTAAAATTAGTGTTTAGGATAGGGTTAGATTTAGGTTTATGGTTAGTGTTAAAGTTAGTGTTAGGTTAGGGTTAGAGTTAGGATGAGGTTTAGGATTAATGTTAATGTTAGGGTTATGCTTAGGGTTAGTTTTAGGGTTCTGGTTAGGATTAGGATTAGGGTTAGTGTTATGGTTAGGGTTAAAGTTAGTGTTAAAATTGGTGTTTGGCATAGGGTTAGAGTTATGTTTATGTTTCATGTTAAGGTTAGTGTTAGGTTTGGGTTAGGGTTAGGATGAGGTTTAAGGTTAGTTTTAGTTTTAGAGTTATGGTTTGTGTTAATGTTAGGTTTGGGGTTAGGGTTAGTTAGTGTTAGGTTTAGGGATAATTTTGTTTTGTGTTAGGGTTAAATAAGAGTTAGGGTTACGGTTCATGTTATGGTTAGGGTTAGGTTTAGGATTTGTATTATGGTTATCATTAGGGTTAGGTTTGGGATTAGTGTTAGGGTTGGGTTCTGAGTTAGTTTTAGGGTTAGGGTTAGAGTTAGGAATTAGGGTTAGTGTCAAGGTAAGGGTTATGTTTAGGGTTAGGGTTCATGTTAGGGTTATGGTTAGGGTTAGAGTTAGTTTTAGGTGTAGGGATAGGGTTAGGTTAGGGTGAGTGTTAGGATTAGGTTTAGGTTTAGCATTAATGTTTGGGTTAGGGTTATAGATAGGTTTAGGGTTAGTGTTAGGATTAGAGTTAGGGTTAGGATTAGTGTTTGGAAAAGGGTTAGGTTGAGGATGGGGGTTAGGGTTAGGGTTATGGTTAGTGTAAGTGTTAGGGATAGCCTTAGTTTTAGGGTTAGGTTTAGGGTTAGGGTTACGGTTAGTGTTAGGGTTAGTTTTATGGTTAGGTTTTGGTTTAGAATTAGAATTCGTATTAAACTTAGGGTTAGGGTTAGTGTTAGGTTCATTGTTAACGTTAGGGTTAATGATAGGTTTTGGGTTAGGATTAGGGTTAGGGTTAATGTTAGGGTTAGTTTTAGGTTTAGAGTTAAGTTTTGTATTAGGGTTAGGATAAGTGTTAGGGTTAGTGTTATGGTTAGGGTTAGTGTTACAGTTAGGTTTAGGGTTAGGATAGTGTTAGGGTTAGTTTTAGGGTTAGTATTAGAGATAGAATTTGTTATAGAGTTAGGGTTAGTGTTAAGTTAGGGTTAGGGTTAGGGTTTGGTTAAGGATTGTTGTGTTAGGTTTGGGGTTTGTGTTATTGTTAGTATAAGGGTTAGTGTTAGTTTTAGGTTTAGGGTTAAAGTTAGTGTTAGGGTTAGGGTTAGGTTTAGGTTAAGGTTTAGGGTTAGGTTTAGGGTTATGGTTAGAATTAGTGTTAGTGTAAAGTTAGGGTTAGGTTTAGTGTTAGAATTAGGGTTAAGGTTAGAGTTAGGATTAGGGTTAGGATTTGTGTTCTGGTTACTGATATGGTTATGTATGGGGTTACGGTTACTGTTAGGATTAGGGTTAGTGTTAGGTATAGGCATAGGTTAGGTTAGGGTTCGGATTAGTGTTAAAGTTATTGTTATTGTTATTGTTAGGTTTAGGGTTAGGGTTAAGGTTAAGGTTAGGGTTATGGTTAGTGTTAGGATGGGGTTAGGGTAAGGGTTCGTGTTATGTTTAGTTTTAGGATTAATGTTAGTTTTAGGATTAGGGTTTGGGTTAGGCTTAGGGTTAGGGTAAGTGCAAGCATTAGTGTTTGGTTTAGGGTTATAATGGGGTTTAGGGTTCATGTTAGGTTTAGAGTTAGTGTTTTGTTTAGAGTTAGGGTTATCGTGAGGGTTAGTTTAAGGGTGAGGTCTAGGGTTATTTTTAGTTAGGATTATGGTTCGGGTTAGGATTAAAGTTAGAGTTAGGTTTTGTGTTAGTTTTCGGGTTAGAGTTAGGGTTATGGGTTCTGTTAGGGTTAGGGATAGGGTTAGATTTAATGTTAGTGTTAGGGTTGGGTTTATGTTTTGGGTAAGGGTTATGCTTAATGGTATGTTTAGGTTTAGGGTTCATGTTAATGTTACAGTTAGATTTAGGGTTCGGGTTAGTGTTTGTATTAGGATTTTGGTTTGGTTAGGTAACCTTTAGCATTAGGGTTAAGTAAAATTTAGGGTTATGGTTTGGGTTAGGGTTAGGGTTATTGTTAGGTTTAAGGTTAGGGTTTGTGTTAGGGTTAGTTTTAGTATTAGGGTTAGGAATACAGTTCGGATTAGGGTTAGGTTTAGGTTTAGGTTTAAGGTTAGTGTTAGTGTTAGGGTTAGATTTAAGGTTAGGGTTATGATTAGGGTTAGGTTTAGGTTTAGGTTTAGTGTTAGTTTTAGTGTTAGGGTTATGTTTAGGATTACTGTTAGGCTTAGGGTTAGGGTTAAAATTAGGTTAAAATTAGATTACTGTTAGGTTTAGGGTTAGGGTTTGTGTTTTTGTTAGGTTTAGGGTTAGCGTTAGTGTTTGGTTAAGGATTAGTGTTAGTGTTAGGTTTCCGGTTAGGTTTAGGGTTAGGGATATTTATAGGGTTAGGGTTAGGGATAGAGTTAGTGTATTGATTAGGGTTAGGGTTAGGGTTAGTTTTACATTTAAGGTTAGGTTTTGTGTTTGGGTTTGGATTATGGTTAGTGTTAGATTTAGGGTTACGGTTAGCATTAGGGTTAGGGTTAGTGTTAGTGTTTGTTTTAGGTTTAGGATTAGAATTAGTATTAGAGGTATGGTTATGATTAGAGATAGGGTTAGTGTTAGGATTACGGTTAGTGTTAGGGTTAGTATTACTCTTAGATAAGGGTTAGGGTTAGGTTTAGAGTTAGAAATAGTGTTATGGTTAGGGATAGGTTTAGCATTAGTGTTAGACTTAGATTTAGGGTTAGGTTTAGTTTTAGAGTAAAGGTTATGGTTACGGTTCAGGTTAGGCTTAGTGTTAGGGATACGGTTAGGGTTTGTGTTAGGAATAGGTTTAGGGTTACGGTTTATGTTAGGGTTAGTTTTAGGATTGATGTTATGGTCATGGATAGGATTAGGGTTAAGTTTATGGTTAGTGTTAGGGTTGCCATTAGGATTAGAGTTACGGTCAGCTTTTGGGTTAGGGTTAAGTTTACAGTTTGTGCTAGTGTTTGCATTATGATTAGGGATAGGGTTAGTGTTATGTTTAGGTTAGGTTTAAGTTTAGAGTTAGTGATAGGGTTAGGGTTGGGTTTTGTGTTAGGATTAGTTTTATTGTTAGGTTAGGGTTAGGATAGTGTTAGGGTTAGGGTTAGTGTTATAATTAGGGTTAGAGTTAGTGTTAGCATTAGGGTTAGGTATAGGCTTTCGGTAAGTGTTAGGTTTAGGGTTAGAGTTATGGTTAGAGTTAATGTTAGGGTTAAGGTTATGGTTAGTGTTAAGGTTAGGGTAAAGGTAATTAGTGTTTTGGTTAGGGTTATGATTTATGTTTGGGTTAGTGTTTATTTAGGATTAGGGTTAATATTATCGTTAGTATTCATATTAGGGTTAGGGTTAGTTTTAGGGTTAGTGTTTGGGTTAGTAACAGGGTTAGTTTTAGGGTTAGTGTTAGGGTTGGATTAGACTTATTGTTATGATTAGGGTTGTGTTTTGTGTTTGGGTTTGTGTTAGGGTTAAGTTTAGGTTTAGGATTAGTGTTATGGTTAGTGTTAGGGTTAGTTTTAGGGTTAGTGTTAGTTGTAGAATTAGAATTAGTGTTTGTGTTAGGTTAGGGATAGGGTTAGTTTATGATTCATGTTAGTGGTAGTGTTAGGGTTAGGGTTAGGGTAAGCATTAGTTTAAGTTTAGGGATAGGTTGAGGTTTAGTGTTAGGGTTAGTGTTATGTTTAGGTTTAGGTTATTGTTAGGGCTAGTGATAGCGTTATGGATGGGTTATGGATAGTTTTAATGTTATGATTAGTGTACAATTAAGGTTAGGGTTTGTGAATGGGTTAGTGTTAGGGTTAGGGTTAGGTTTATGGTTAGTGTTAGGGTAATATTAGTGTTAGGGTTAAGGTTAGTATAAGCATTAGTTTTAGGTGTAGGTTTAGGGATTGTATTAGGGTTAAGATTAGGTTTTATTAGGTATATGATTAGGGTTTCAGTTTTGTTAGTGTTAGGTTTAGGGTTAGTGTTAGTGTTAGTGTTGGGTTAGGTTTAGGGTCAATGTTAGGGTTAGCATTACAGTAGATTTACTCTTAGTTTCAGGGGTAGCGTAAGGGTTAGGATTATGGTTAGGGCTAGTTTTATTGTTATGGTTATGCTTAGGGTTAGTGTTAGATTTAGGGTTATATTTAGGGTTAGGTTTAATGTTCAGATTAGTGTTAGGGAAAGGGTTAGGATTAGTTTTATGGTTAGGGTTAGAGTTAGAATTTGGGTTAGGGTTAGTGTTAGGTTTAGGGTTAGACTTAGCATTTGTTAGTGTTAGAGTTTCAATTAGGATTAGGGTGAGGGTTAGGGTTAGGTTTAGGGTTAGACTTAGTGTTTGTTAGGGTTAGAGTTTCAGTTAGGATTAGGGTTAGGTTCAGGGTTAAGACTAGGTTGGTTGTTAGTTTATGGTTTTGGATAGGGTTAGTGTTAGTGTTAGGCTTATGGTTTGTGTTAATTTTAGGGTTAGAGTTTGTGTTAGGATAGGGTTATGTGTAGGATTAGGGTTAGGGTTAGGGTTTGTGTTAGTGTTAGGTTTTGCATTTGGGTTTGTGTTTTGGTTAGTGTTAGGGTTAGGGTTAGGGTTAGGGTTGGGTAGGGTTAGTTTTAGGGTTAGGATGAGGATTTGTGTTGGGTTTAGTGTTAGGGTTATGGTTAGATTTAGGATTAGTGTTAGGGTTAGGTATAAGGTTACGTTTAGTGTTAGTTTTAGAGTACAATTCTTCTTAGTTTTAGGTATAAGGCTAGGCTTAGGCTTAGTGTTAGTGTTAGGGTTCGGATTAGGGTTAACAAAGTGTTAGTGTTAGAGTTAGGTTTAGGATTATGAGTAGGGTTAATATTTTGGTTAGGTTTAGGGTTAGAGATAGGGTTAGTTATAGCATTAGCATTAGGGTTATGTTTAGGATTAGTATTAGGTTTTGCATTAGGGTTAGTGTTAGAGTTAGGATTAGTGTTAGGGTTAGGGTGTTATGGTGAGCATTATGGTTAGGGTTAGGTTTAGTGTTAGGGTTAGTGTTATGGTTATGGTTAGTGTTCATGTTAGGGTAAGGTTTATGGTTGGGGTAACATTTATGGTAAAGTTTATTGTTAGGTTTAGTGTTAGGTTTTGTATTAGGCTTAGAGTTAGGGATAGTGTTAGTGTTAGAATTTGGGTTAAGATTAGGTTTAGGGTTAGTGTTAGGGTTAGGGTTTGTGTTAGGGTTAGTGTTATAGTTAGGTTTAGGGTTAGGTTAGGGTTAGTGTTAGTGTTTGGGTTAGCATTAGTGTTAGTTTTAGTGTTAGGGTTAGGTTATGGGTTTGTGTTAGAGTTAGTTTTAGGGTTAATGTTAGAGTTAGGGTTATGATTAGGATTAAGTTTAAAGTTAGGATTAGTGTTAGGGTTAGGGTTTACGTTAGGGTTAGTTTTAGGATTAGGGTTAGGTTTAGTGTTAGGTTTACTCTTAGGTTTAGGGTTAGGATTAGTGTTAGCTTTTGGGTTATGTTTAGGTTTATGATTAGTGTTAGGAATAGGCTTAGGGTTAGGGTTAGCATCAATGTTATGTTTAGTTTTATGGTTCTTCTTAGGGTTAGAGTTAGTATTAGCCTTAAGCTTAGGGTTAGGTTTAGATTTGGAGTTAGCATTAGATCTAGTGTTTGGGCTAGGTCTAAGGATAGGACAAAGGTTAGGGCTAGGGTTAGGTTTACGCTAACAGATACGTTTAGAGATAGGGCTAGGTCAAATGCGAGAGTTAGATTTAGTCTTAGGGTTAGGGTTATGTTTAGTTTTAGGGATAAGGCTAAATTAGGGCTATAGTGTTAGGGTTAATGTTCATCTTAAGTCTATTGTTAGAACTAGGGTTATGGTTATGTTTAGGGTAAGGGATGTTGTTATAGCTAGGTTTAGAAGTAGGGTGAGGGTTAGAATTAGATTTAGGACTAGCGTTATGATTAGGTTATGAATACAGCTAGGTTTAGGGCTAGGATGTAGGTTAGATTTGTTTTAGGCTTAAGTCTAGAATTAGAGATAGGACTAATGTCAGGTCTAGTGTTACAGTTAGGGTAGATTTAGGGTTAGGTTTTTGTGTAGGTCTAGTGTAAATGTTATGCTTAGTGTAAGGGTCATGTTTAGACCTAGGTGTATTTTTAGGGTCAGGATCAGGTTTTAGGGTTTGTTTTAGGTTAAGGTTTAGGGATAGGGCTCAAATAAGCATTAGGGTTAGGGTTAGGATAAAGGATAGGATTAGGTTTAGGGTTCAGGGTAGGTTTAGTGTAATTCAGAGGTTTTGGGACAGCAGTAAGGTTGGGGTTAGGCCTAGAGTTAGCATTAGAATATAGAATTATATTAAGGGTAATATATAGGGTTAGAGCTAGGATTAGGGCTAAATTTATTGTTAAGATTAGGGCTAGATTTAGGGTTAGGGTTTTGGTTAAGGCTAGAAACCCTAGCTTAGGGTATGGTTAGGTTTACGTTTAGAGTAAGGGTTAGGTTTTGAGCTAGGATTAGTCCTAGGTTGAGGGTTAGGTTTAGTGTTAGGTCTAGGTTTAGAGTTATGGTTATAGTCAGGTATTGGTTTAGCATTAGGGCTAGGGTTTTCATTAAGTTTAGGGTTAGGTTTAGAGTAATAGATTGGGTTAGATGTAAGGTTAGCTTTAGGGTTAAGTTTAGGTTTAGGGTTTAGTTTAGTTTTATGGCCCGTTTTCTATTGAGTTTAGGGTAAGGGTTAGAGTTTGAGTTAGGGTTAGGGTAAAGCAAGGGTTAGGGTTAGGGTTAGGTGTAGGGTTAGGTTTATATTTTGTGTTAAGGTTTCAGTTAGGGTTATGGCTAGGGTTATCATTACATTTAGGGTTAGAGTTAGGGTTATGTGTAGGGTTAGAGCTAGGGTTAGAGATAGGGTTAAGGTTAGGATTAGAATTAGGTTTAGGTTTATGGGTAGGTATAAGGATAGGTATATGTTTAGGCTAACTGTTAGGCTTTGAGCTAGGTAAGGACTAAGGTGAGGTTTAGGGTTAGAGTTAGAGCTAGGTTTAGGGTGAGGGTTATGCTTACGGTAGGTTTAGGCCTCGGATTAATGCTATTCTTTGTGTTAGGTTTAGGCCTAGTGTTAGTGCTATGGGTAATGTAAGATCTAGGGTTCTAATTACAGCTAGTTTTAGGGTAAGGATTATGGATAGGTCTAGTGTTAAGTTTAGATTTTGGTTTATTGTCAGGTTTAGAGCTAGGTTTAGTGTTACTGTCAGGGTCAATGTTCAGGTTAGTGTTAGGGTTAGGGTGAAAGGCAGAATTAGAACAAGGTTAGGTATAGAGGTAGGGTTAGTGTTTGGATTAGGTTAAGGGTTATTGTTAGGGAATGGGATAAGTTTTTGTTTAGAGTTATGGTTTGATTTAGGATTAGGTTTAGGTTTAGGGCTAGTGATAGTGTTAGGTTTAGGTATAAGTTTTCTGGTAGGGCTAGTTTCAGGGTTCGGTTTAGTTTTAAGGTCAAGTTTATACCTATAATTAGTGTTAGAGTCAGAATAAGGGTGAAGTTTAGAGTTAGGTTTTGGGTTATGTTTAGAGCTGGAATAAGGGCTAGGGTTAGGATTAGTAATAGGATTGGTTAGTGTTTGCTTTTGCCTAAGGATTAGGATTAAAACTAGGGTTAGCATTATGGATAGGGTTTGGCTTAGGGTAAGGGATGGGATTAGAGCTAGGGTTAGGGTTATGTTTAGGGTTATGTTTAGGGTTAAGATTTGGGTTAGGATTAGGGTTAAATCTAGTGTTAGGTCTTGGATTAGTGCTATTTTTATGTTAGGGAAGAACTAGTGTTATGATAAAGTTTAGTTTTAGGCTTAGGGTTTGGGCTAGGAATGGTGTTAGCATTAGCTTAGAGTTAGGGTGATATTTAGAGCTAGGGTTAGTGTTTTCATAACATTCAGGTCCAGGGTTAGTTTTAGGCCTTGGACTCGAATTAAAGCTAGGGTTATGGCTAGTTATAGGATTAGGGTTTGGTATATGGTAAGGTTTAGGGTTAGAATAATGGCTCGGTTTTGTTTTAGGGCTAGGGCTAGTGTTAGGGATAGTTTTAGGATTAGCAATAGTTTTAGGGCTAGTGGAATGGTGAGGTTTAGGCTTAAGTTTAGGGTTAGATTTAGAGTTATGGTTAGATCTAGGGTTAGGTCTATTGCTAGGTTTATGGCTAAGGTTAGGGCTACTGTGAGGGTTATGGCAACAGATAGGTTTAGAAATAGAAATAGGGCTAGGGTAAGTGTTAGTCTTAGGGCTAAGGGTAGGGGTAGGGGTAGGGTTAGGGCTAAATTATGGCTAGGATTAGCATTTGGGTCAGTGTCAGGGTTAGGTCTATGGTTAGGGCTAGGGTTAAGGTTAGTGTTAGTGTTAGGTTTGGAGTTAGTTTTGGGGGAAGTGATGGGGTTATATCTATGTTTATGGCTAGGATGAGCTTTAAAATTCAGGATAGGGCTAGGGTAAGGATTTGTGTTAGGATTAAGGCTAGATTTAGGGCTAGTATTAGGGCTAGAGCTAATGTCAGGTCTAGGGTTATGTTTAGGGATAGTGTTAGGGTTAGGTTTATGGCCAAGTCTAGTGTAAGGGTTATTTTTAGTTTAGGGGTAAGGTTTAGAGCTAGGTATATTATTAAGTTCAGAGTCGGGTTAGAGTTTGGTTTTGGTTAAAGTTTAGGTTTAGGGCTCTAATAAGTGTTAGGGTTAAGAACTGGCTTTACAATTAGGGCTAGTTTTATGGTTAGGGATAGGGTACGGTTTAGGGTTAAAGTAATGGATAAGGTTAGGTTTAGGATTCAGGTTAGGTTTAGAGTGATGTATAGGTTTAGTGTTAGAGACAGGTCTAGAGTTTGGCCTAAGGTTAGCATTTGGGTTAGGCTTATATTTAGGATAATGGATAGGGTTAGGGCTAGTTTCAGGGCTTGGGTTAAGCTTAGGATTAGGGCTAGAATTAGGGTTAGGCATAGGGTAAGTGTTAGGGCTAGGGTTAGGTTTAGTGTAAGTGTTAGGGGTTGAGCTAGGGTTAAGTCGAAGACGAGGGTTAGGGTTAGAGTCGGATCTATGGTTAGGGCTAGGATTAGTATTAGGTTCAGTGTTATGTTTAAGGTAATGGATAAAGTTAGATCTAAGATTTGGGCTACGATTACAATTAAAATTAGGGCTAGGGTTAGACTTATGGTTAGGGCTAGGGTTATGTTTAGGGTAAGGCTCAGAGTTTGAGCTAGGGTTAGGTCTAGGGCAAGTGTTAGCATTAGGACTTGGGCTACATTTTTGGCTAGGGTTATGCTTACGGCTAGGTTTAGGGCTAGGTTTTGTGTGACATTCATGGCTAGCATTAGGGCTATGGGTAATGAAAGAGCCTGGTTTATGTTTATGGTTAGTTTTAGATTTAGGGTTATGGATAGTTCTATTTTTAGTGTTAGGTTTTGGGTTAGGATAAGGTTTAGAGCTAGGGTTTGTATTAGGATAAGGGTCAGTTTCTGAGTTAGCATTGGGTTTAGGGATAGGGCCAGGATTAGAACTAGGGTAAGGTCTAGGGGTAGGATTAATCTTTGTGTTAGGTTAATGGTTATTGTTAGGACTAGGGCTATGATTTGTTTTTTTATGGCTAGGGCTAGAGTTATGGCTATATTTAGGATTATGTTTAGCTGTAATGCTAGTATTATGGTTAGGTTAGGTATAGGTGTACCAATAGGGCTAGTGTTAAGGTTTGGTTAAGAGTTAGGGTCAATTATAGATCTAGGGTTAGAATAAGGGTCAGGGTTAGGCTTAGGCTTTGGGAAAGGTTTAGATATAGAATTAGGGCTAAGGTTAGGACTAGTAATAGTGTTAGGATTTGGGGTAGGCTAAGTATTAGGGTTAGAACTAGGGTAGCATTAGGGAGAGGGTTTAGCTTAGGGTAAGATATAGGTTTAGAGCTATTTTTAGTGTTAGGTCTAGAGTTAGATATAGGGTTTGGGTTAAATCTAGGGTTACAGCTCAGATTAGGGTTAGATTTTGTGTTAGGTTTTGGGCTATGGCAAATGTAAGAACTGTCTTTACAATACAGCTAGTTTTATGGTTAGGGTTATGGCTAGGTCTGGTGTTTGGTTTACGTTTAGGGTTAAGGTGATGTTTAGAGCTAGGGTGAGTTTTAGGGTCAGAGTCGGGGTCAGTATTAGTTGTAGGGATAGGGTTAGGACATGTGTAGCATTAGGATTTGGTTTAGGTTAAGAGTTAGGATGAGGGCTATAGCTCAGTTTTTTTTGAGAGCTGTGGCTAGGATTAGGGCTAGTTTTCAAATTAGCATTAGAGTTAGGGCTAGTGTTAGGATGAGGTTTACGTTTAGGTTTAGGGTTAGATTTAGAGTCAGGGTTAGATCTAGGTTTAGGTCTAGGACTAAGTTTAGGGCTAGGTTTGGGATAGGGTTAGGGAAAGGCTTTGTGTCATGGTAAGGGAAAAGTTTAAAACTAGTGATAGGGCTAGGGCGAGAGTTAGTCTTAGGGCTAGGAATATCATTAGGTTTAGGGTTAGGGCTAAATTAGGGCTAGGATTAGAGTTAGGGTTAGCATAAAGGCTAGGCCTTTGTTTAGGGCTAGGGTTAGGATTAGGGTTAGGGTATGATATGATGTTATAGCTAGATTTAGGCCTAGGATGTGAGGTAAATATAGGTTTAGGGCTAATGTTAGAATTAGGGTTCGGATAAAGGCTAGGTTTATGGCCAGGATTTAGGGCTATGTTTTTTTTTAGGGATAGGGCTAGCATTAGGGCTAGGGCTAATGTCAGGTCTGGTGTTATGGTTAGGGATATTTTTAGGGTTAAGTTAATAGCTAGGTATAGTGAAAGGGTTAGGTTGAGGGTTAGAATCAGTTTTAGAGCTAATGTTATTTTTAGGGTCAGAATCAGGGTCTGGATTTGTTTAGGTTGAGGTTTAGGGTTAGGGCTCAAATTAGTTTTAGGGTTAGATTTAGGGTTAGGGTAATGGATATGGTTAGGTATAGGGTTCAGGTTAGGTTTAAGGTAATGGATAGTGTAAGTTTATCCTAGTATAAACATTAGGGATTGAGTTAGGCTTAAGCTAATGGATAGGATTAGAGCTAGAGTTAGGGTTAGGGTTATGATTAGGAATAAGGCTAGGGTTAAGATTAGGTTTGTGGTTATTGCCAAGGGTTAGTATTTGGGTTAGACTTACATTTAGGTTAATGGATAGGTTTAGGGCTAGGTTTATGGTTCGGATTATAAGAGGGGTTTGGTTTGCGGTTAAATTTAGGCCTAGGGTTAGTGACACGGTTAGGTTTAGGGTACGTGTTAGGGTTTGAGCTATGGTTAGGGCTAGGGCAAGTGTTAGGTTTAGTGTCAGGTATAGGTCAAGTGAGGTATAGGATTAGTGTTAAGTTTATGGCTAGGGTTAGCATAAGTGTTAGGGTTATGTTTAGGGTAATGGATAGAGATAGAGGTAGGGTTTTGCCTTGGTTATTGTTAGGATTACAGGTAGGATTAGGGTTAGGGCTAGGGTTATATTTATGGCAAGGGTTAGTGTTTGAGCTAGGTTTAGGGCTAAGGCGAAATTTAGGGTTAGAGTTAAGTCTAGGGTTAGTGTTAGGGTTACACTTAGGGCTAGGGTCAGGGCTAGGATTATGCCTAAGTTTTGTTTGAGGTTTATGGCTAGCATTAAGACTATGGGTAATGTAAAAGTTAGGGTTAGTGTTATTGTTATGTCTAGTGTTAGTGTTATGGCTAGATTTTGGGTTAGCATGAATTTTAGAGCTAGAGTTTTGCTAGTAGAAGGGTCTTTGTTTGTGTTAGGGTTAGGTTTATTGTTGGTGAACAATTAGAGCTAGTATTATGTCTAGGGGGAGGGTTAGTGTTTGGATTAGGTTAAGGGTTATTGTTAGGGCTAGGGCTAGGTTTTTGTTTGGGGCTAGTTCTAGAGATATAGCTAGATTTAGGATTAGGCTGTTGTACAGTTCAAGTGTTAAGGTTAGGTTTAGGTATACGATTACCCGTAGGGCTAGTGATATGGTTAGCTTTAGGGTTAGTGCAAGTTTAAACCTAGGATTAGAGTTAGGGTCAGAATAAGGCTCAGGGTTAGGGTTAGGGTTTGCATTAGGGTTAGAGTTAGAATGAGGTCTAGAGTTAGGATTAGTATTAGAGTTATGGTTTGGGGTAGGCTAAGGATTAGGGTTAGGACTGGGTAGCATTAGGTTGAGGGTTTGGCTTAGAGTAAGGGACAATTTAGAGCTAGGATTAGGGCTAGTGTTAGGGTTAGGGATAGGGCTAGGCTTAAATTTAGGGTTAGGTTTAAAGCTAGCTTTAGGTCTCCAATTAGGGCTAGCTTTTCTGTTATTACAGGGCTATGGCTAATGTAAGAATTGACATTACGACTAGGGCTAGTTTTAGCTTTAGAGTTATGGTTAGGTCTAGTGTTCAGTTTAGGTTTAGGGTTAGGGTGATGTTTAGAGCTAGGAGCTAGGGTTAGGGATAGGGTGTGATTCAAGGTCAGGGTAAGTTCTAGAGTTAGAGTTAAAACTCGAACTAGGGCTAGGTTAGGGCTAGGTATAAGCTTTGGTTTTGGTTTAGGTTAAGGTTTAGGGTTAAGCCTATAACTTGGTTTTGTTTGAGTTCTAGGGAAAGGGTTAGGGCTAGTTTTCCAATTAGCATTAGTGTTAGGCCTAGTGTTAAGATGAGGTTTAGCCTTAGGTTTAGGGTTTGCTTTAGTGTTAGGGTTAGGTCTAGGTTTAGAGCTAGGGTGAACTTTGTGCTAGTATTGGGGCTAGATTTAGGGCTAGAGTTTGGGTTATGGTAAGGGATAGGTTTAGAACTAGGGTTAGTGCTAGGGTAAAAGTTAGGGTTAGTGGTAGGGTAAGAGTTAGGGTTAGTGTTAGGGTGAGGGTTAAATTAGTTCTAGGATTAGTGCTAGGGTTAGTGTTAGGGCTAGGCCTAGGTTTAGGGCTAGGTTTAGGGTTAGGATTAGTGTAAGGTATGATGTTATAACTAGGTTTAGGGCGAGGGTCCCAATACAGTTAGGGCTAGGGTTAGGGTTAGAATGATAATTAAGCCTGTGTTTACGGCTAGTATTAGGGTTACGTGTAAGGCTAGGATTAGGGCTAGGTTTTGTGTTATGTTTAGGGCTATGATTAGGGCTAGGGTAATTTCTGGTCTAGGTTTATAGTTAGGATTATTTTTGGTTTAGGTTTATGGCAAGATCTAGTGTAAGGGTTAGGTTGAGGTTTAGGGTCAGGTGTAGAGATAGAGTTATTATTAGGGTCACAGTCATGGTTAAGGTTTGGGATAGGTTAAGGTCAGAGTCAGGGCTCTCATTATCTTTAGGGTTAGGGTTAAAGTTAGGGTAATGTTTATTGTTATGTTTAGGGTTCAGGTTAGGTTTAGGGTAATGGATAAAGTTATTGTTATAGATAGAGTTAGGGTTATCCTCAGGGTTAGGGTATGGTTAGAGTAATGGATAGGGTTACAACTAGGGTTAGGGCTAGAATTATGGTTAGGAATAAGGTTAGGGTTAAGTTTAGGGTCAGGGCAAGTTTTAGGGTTAGTGTTAAGTTTAGGGCTATGGTTAGTGCTAAGTTTAAAATAAGGTGTTGGGCTCTGCTTAGGGATAGGTTTTGGGTTAGGTTAGGGCTAGGATTAGGGCTTCAGCTAATGTAAGAACTAGAGTTATGTTTAGGGCTACTGTTAGGGTTAGGGCTAGGTCTAGTTTTAGGTTGAGGTATACTTTTAGGGTGATGTTAGAGCTAGGGTTAGTGTTAGGGTCAGAGTCAGGGTAAAGGTTAGTTTTAGGGTTAGGATGAGACTGGAATTAGGGCTAAAATTAGGCTAGGTGTATTGTTAGGTTTTGGTTTAGGTTAAGGGTTAGGGATAGCGCTATGGCTCTTTTTTTTAGGGCTTGGCCTATGTTAGGGCTATTTTTAGGATTAGCGTTAGTGTTAGGGCTAGTGTTAGTGTGAGGTTTAGGTTTAGGCTAAGAGTTAGATATAGAGTTATGGTTTGATTTAGGGTCAGGGGTAGGTCTAGGGTTAGGGCTAAGGTTAGGGCAGGTGTTAGGGTTATGGTAAGTGATAGGGTTAGATCTAGTAATAGGGCTAGGGTGACATATTTAATCTTAGTGCTAGTGTTAGGTTTAGGGTTAAGGCTAAATTAGGGCTATGATCAGGTCTAGGATTAGTGTAAGGATTAAGTCTAGAGTTAGAGTTAGGGTTAGATTTAGGGGAAGGGATGGGGTAATAGCAAGGTTCAGAACTAGGGCGAGGGATAAAATTAGAAATAGGGTTAGAATTAGGGTTCGGTATAGGATCAGGCTAGGATAGGGTAGGATGAGGTTTACATTTGTGTTAGGGTTATGACAACAATTAGGGCTAGGTCTGATATCAGGTATAGGGTTATGGTTAGGGATAGTTTTATGGTAAGGTTTAAGGCTAAGTCTATGTCAGAGTTAGTTTAGGGTAAGGTTCAGGTTTAGAGCTAGGCATATTATAATGGTCGGCGTCAGGTTTTGGGTATGTGTTAGGTTGAAGTTTAGGGTTCGAGCTCAAATTAGCATTAGATTTAGAATTAGGTTTAGAGTGATAAATAGGGTTAGGTTTAAGCTTCAGGTTAGTTTTAGGGTTCAGTTTAGGTTTAGGTTCATGAATAGTTTTAGAGTTAGGCCTAAGTTTTAGCATTAGCTTTATGGTTATCATTAGTGTAATGGATAGAGCTGGAACTATGGTTAGGGCTAGGGTTATGTTTAGGATTAGGGCTAGAGTTAGGGTTAGTGTTAGGGTGTAGGCTAGGGTTAGGTTTAGGGCATGAGTTAGGGTTTAAGCTAGGGATAGTTCTAAGGCTTGGGTTAGGTTTAGGGTTAGTATTATGATTAGGGCTAGGGTTATCATTAGAGTCAGAGTAGTGAATAGGATTAGATGTTGGGTTAGGGTTAGGTTTAGGTTTAGCTTTAGGACCAGGGTTACTGTTAGGTTTAGCATAACTGTTAGGGTTTCAGCTAGGGTTAGGACTATGGTAAGCGTTAGGTTTATGGTTAGGTCTAGATTTAGGTATTTGATTAAGGTTAGAGTAGGTTTAGGGTTAGTGCTAGGGTTATCATGAGTTTATGGTTAGGGTTAGGGTAATGGGTGGTGTTAGAGCTAGGGTTAAGGCTAGGTTTAATTTTAGGATTAGGGCTTGTGTTAGGTTTTGGGTTAGGTTTCAGGTTTGATCTAGGATTAGGTTAAGGGTTGAGTAAGTGTTAGGGTCTAGGATTGAGTAAGTGCTAGGGCTAGGTTCAGGTTTCAGGTGAGAATCAGGTCTGGGGATACAGTTAGGTTTAGGGTTATGGCTAGGTTTAGTATTAGGTTTAGGGTTATGGATAGGGTAATGGATAGAATTTGAGCTAGGGTTTGGGATATGGTTATGGTTAGGATTAGGGTTAGGATTAGGGTTAGGATTTGGCCTAATATTATATTTAGTTTAAGGGTTAGGGTTTGAGCTAGAGTTAGGGCTAATGCTATTTCAAGGGTTAGGTTCAACGGTAGGTCTAGCGATGGGACTATGGTAGGTTTAGGGTTAGGGTTCTGGTTAGGGCTAAGATTATCATTAGGGTTAGGATAAGGGTTAGGGTAATGGATATGGTTAGATGTAGTTTTAGGTTTAGGGTTAGGGTTAGGGTTATTTTTAGGCTTAATGTGATGGCTATCATTATGTTTAGGTTTATTTTACAGGATTCGGTTTGAGCTAGGGTTAGGGCTACAGCGAGTGTTAGGTTTAGGGTTAGGTCTAGGATTAGTTTTCAAGTTAGGATTAGGGAAAGTGTTAGGGTTACAGCTAGGGTTATCAATAGGATTAGGTTTATGTTTAGGGTAATGTGTAGGTTTAGAGTTGTTTTATGAATAGGGTTTAGAGTTAGGGTTAGGGGTAGGGTTAGTGTTAGTTAGGGATAGATCTAAGTTTATATTTAAGTTAAGAGTTAGGTTTTGAGTAAGGTTTATAACTAAGTTTAGGGTTATGGTTAGGATTAGGGATAGGGTTAGGGTATGTTTACACTTATGGCTAGGTTTAGGCATAGGATTCACTCTAAATTTTATGTTAGGTTAAGGCATAGGGTTAGGGTTATGGGTAATGTAAGAGCTAGAATTATGATTAGGTCTAGTTGTAGGGTTAGGCTTATGGGTAGGTCTAGTGTTATGTTTTGGTTATCGGTTAGGGTCATGTTTAGAGATGCCTTAGTGTTAAATGAAAGGTCAGTGTTCAGGTTAGAGTTAGAGTTTAAGTTAGAGCCAGAATTAGGACTAGGTTTATGTCTAGGCATGGGGTTAATCTTTGTGTTATGTTAACAGTTATTGTTAGAGTTAGTGCTAGGTTTTTGTTTAGGTCTAGGGCTAGAGTTAATGCTAGATTTAGGATTAGGTTTAGGTCTAGGGATAGTTGTAGGGCCAGATTTATGTATAAGGTTACTGGTGTTAGGTTTTGGTCTTGGGTTAGGGTCAGGTTTAGACCTATGATTGGTGTTATGGTCAGAATAAGGGTAAGGGCTAGGGTAGGGTTTGCGATAGGGTTACAGCTAGAATGAGAGCTAGGGTTAGCACAATTTATAGGGTTAGGGTTTTGATTACCCGAAGGATTAGGGATAGGTCTACATTACCATTAGGGTTAGGGTTTTTCTTACAGTTAGGAATAGGGTTAAACTAGTGTTATGGGTAGGGTTAGGGTATGAGTAAAGTGTGATGTTACAGCTAGGTTTAGGGCTAGGGTGAGGACAAAATTAGGGTTAGGGATAGGGTTAAGTGTAGGGTTAACATTAAAGCTAGTGTTCGGCCTAGGATTGGGCTAGGAATTGTGTAAGGGTTAGGGTAGCATTAGGGCTAGGGCTAATGTCAGGTATAGGGTTATGGTTAGGGATAGTTTTGGGGACAGTTTTATGGCTAGGTATAGTATAAGGGTTAGGATGAGAGTTAGGGTCAGGTTTAGAGGAAGGGGTACAATTACGGTCAGGTTCAGCATTAGGGTTTGGTTTAGGTTAAGGTTTAGGATTAGAACTTGAGTTAGCATTAGGGTTAAGGTTAGAGTTAGGTTAATGATATATTTAGGGTTAGGTTTCAGGTTAGGTTTAGGGTAATGGATAGGTTAGGGTTAGGGATAGTGATAGGGTCAGGCTGAGGGTTAGCATTAGAGTTAGGTTTAGGGTTAGAATAATGGATAGGGTTAGGGCTAGGGTTATGGTTATGGTTATGGCTAGGGTTATGGTTATGGTTAGGGTTAGGGTTAGGTTTAGGGTTAGTGCAAGGATTAAATTTAGGGTTAGGTTAAGGTAAGTGTTAGGGCTAGGTTTAGGGTTAGAGTTATGGTTAACACTATGGTTGGGTCTCAGATTAGGGCTAGTTTTTGGGTTATGTTAGAGCTCTAATGTAAGAACTAGGGTTACAATTAGGTCTAGTTTTAGGGTTATATTTAGGCCCAAGTCTAGTTTTAAAATTAAGTTTAGGTAAAAGGTGATATTTTGAACTAGCATGAGTGTTAGGGTCAGAGGCAGGGTCAGAGTTCATTTAAGTGTTAGGGATAGGACTCAAATTATGGGCAGGCTTGGGTTAGATATAGGGTTAGGATTTGCTTTAAGTTAAGGGTTAGGGTTAGATCTATGGCTCGGTTTTGTTTTAGGGCTAAGGCTAACGTTAAGGGTAATTTTATGATTAGCGTTAGTGTTATTGCTAGGGACGGGGTGATTTTGGCTTAGGGGTAGATTTAGAGTCATGATTAATTCTAGGGTTAGAGCTATGGCTAGGGTTAGAGCTAAGGTTTGGGCTAGTGTTTGGGTTATGGTAAGGGAGAGGGTTAGAAGTAGAAATAGGTCTAGGTCAAGAGTTAGAGTTAGTCTTGGAGCTAGGTTTAGGGTTAGGTTTAGGGATAAATTAGGGCTAGAAATAGGTCTAGGGTTGGTGTTAGGCTTAGGCCTAGGATTAGGGCTATGTTTATTGTTATATTTATGGTAGTTTTGGGGAAAAGGATACCTGTTTGATTTCCACCTCCATTTCCATTTACACATAGGGGTCAAAAGAAAATGAAACTTTAAAATACAAAGTGTTCATGATACTGAACCATTGAATTGAGAAGAACAGACCTTGGGAGAATACTAAGGCTAGATTAAAGATGAATCCTGCCCAATATCAAAGATCTGAACAAAACTAACTTTCACACTAAAATTACCTCTAACCCAAGCCCATCCCTAACCCTAAACCTAACACTAAGCCTAAGGTGATCAGAGAACCAGTGATCGTAGAATTACTGGACGTGGGGAGCCTTGTGGAGCAAGTTAAGTGATGAATCCTATGCAACATCAAACAAATCTGACAAATTAATTATGGGACGTATTTCAGTACACACATATTTTTTCTGTTTTCTCCTAAATGATTCTTAGATAAACTTGTTTTTGCATGCTTATGCTTAGGTCTACTTTCACAATGGACATACCAGAGTCCCCAGAGAGAACTAATTGAGTGTGTGAAGTTTCAAGCAGCTAGCAGAAACCCTGTTTGATTTTCAGCTCCATTAACTTTCCTGTATTGGTCAAAATGAAGTGAAATCTTAAAACACAAAATGTTCCTGAGAGCGAACCTGTGAATGGAGAAGGCCTAAACTTGTGGAACAGAGTAAAGCAAGCTAAAAAAATAAATCCTTCCAGGTATCAAAGAATTTTGAATAAAACTAACTCTAACCCTAACACTGGCTCTAACCCTAGCTCTTCCAATAACCCTAATTTTTTATGAAACCTTTGTTTGTTTGTAGAAGTTGCAAACTTGTACAGCCTAGTGGAGCAATCTAAGTGATGAATGCTGTGCAGTATCAAAGAAATCTGACCAAAGAGTTGATGGAGTATATCAGTACATGCATATTTCTAAGTTATCTCCTAAAGGACTCTTGTATAAAGTTTTTTTTTTTTTTTTTTTTTTTTTTACCTGCTTCAACTTAGGCCTACTCTCACAAGAACAAACCAGAGATTGCCAACAGAGAATTGATGGAGTGTAAAGTTTCAAGCAGCTAGCACCAATGCTGTTTGATTTCCACTCCATTTCTATTTACGTGAATAGGACAAAATGAACTGAAACTTTAAAATACAAATGGTTCCTTACAGTGAACCATTGAACCTAGGAGGCCAAAACATGTGGAGTATAGTAAAAATAGGAGAAAAATGAATCCTGCCCAGTATCAAAGAAATTTGAACAAAACTAACTCTAACCCTAATACTAGCTCTAACACTAGCCCTAACACTAACCTTAACAGAAACCCTAACCTGTTTGAAAAACTGTTGATCCTAGAAGTCCCAAACTTTGAAGGCATAGTGTGCTAAGCTGTCAGATGAATCCTATGCAATATCAAAGAAATAACACCAAATCATTGGGGTAGTATTTCAGTTTATGCATATTTCTCAGTTTTCTGCTAAAGGGCTCTCTGATAAAGTTGTTTTTGCCATCTTCATCTTAGGGCTACTTTCACAAGGAACAAATCAGAGAGTTCCAACAAAGAACTGATTTAGTGTTTGAAGTTTCAAGCAGCTAGCACCAACCTGGTTTGATTTCAACCTCCATTTTCATTTACCTATATAGGTCAATATGAAATGAAACCTTAAAATACATAGTTTCCCTGATAGTGAACCATTGAAAAGAGAAGGTCCAAACCTAGGGAGCATATTAAAACTAGGTAAAAGATGACTCCTTCCAAGTATCAAAGAAATTTGAACAGAAGTAACTCTCACACTAACACTACATTTAACACTATCCCTAACCCTAAACCTAACATTTACCCTAACCTGATTAGAGAACCATTGATCCTAGAAGTCCCACACTTGGTGAGATTTGTGGGGCAAGCTAAATGATGAATCCTATGTAATATCAAACAAATCTAACCAAATAATTATGTGAGGAATTTCAGTGCATGCATATTCCCTGCTTTCTCCTAAATGGCTCTCAGATAAAGTTGTTTTTTCATGCTTCAGCCTATGCCTACACTCACAAAGAATATACCATAATGTCCTCACAAGGAATTGAAGGTGTGTGTACAGTTTCAAGCAGCTAGCATAAACCCTGTTTTATTTCCAGGTCTAATTCCATTTAATGTATAAATTAAAATGAAGTAAAATTTTAAAATACTAACTGTTCCAGACACCAAAATGTTGAACCAAAAGGCCTAAATCTGGGAAACAGACTAAGGTTTGTTAAAGATGAATCCTGAATTGTATCAAAGTAATTTGAATAAATTAAATCTAACCCTTACACTACCTCTAAATTGCACCATAATCCTGAACCTAAACATTAGCATAGCCCTATCCCTAACCCTAATTTTAGCCCTAATTATAACTGTAACTATTGCCCAAACCCTAACTCTAATTATATCCATTACCATAAGTCTAACCCTAACCCTAATTCTAAACATAACCCTAACCCTAACCTTTACCCTAAACCTGCTTTAACCCTAACCCTCATCCTAGCCCCCAACCTACCTCAAACCATAACATTTACCCTAAACTTAGCCATAACCCTAGGCCAAACCATAACGCTAACACTAATCCTAACACTAGACCTTATCCTAACCATAAACCTAGGCTAAACCTAGCTGTAATCTTATCCTTTACCCTAAACATAAGCCTAAACCAAATGCTAACAATAGGATTAAACCTGACTCTATAGTTATCCCTAATGCTATTCAAAACCCTGAACCTATCCTGAACCCTAAACCTAACCATATCCATTACCCTAAACCTAATACTAATTTCAGCCATAATCCTAAACCTTAACCAAAACCAATACCTAACCCTGACGCTGACCATAATAATACACCTAGCTCTAAAACTATTTTTTTATCCTAAACCTAAACTTTACAGTAAACCTATCCATAATCAAACCCTACAACTACCCTTAACCATAATGCTATACCTGGCATTAGCTCTAGCCCTAATCCTAGCCCTCGCTCTAACAAAAAATCCATCCAAGCCATAAACCTAGCCTTAATCCTAACCCTCACGCTAACCTTAACCCAAGACCTAATTCTAACCATAACCCTAGCCCTAACCTTAACTGTATCCATTACCCTAACCATAATCCTTATCCTAATTCTAACCCTAAGACTAACCTTAACCCTATCACAATCCCCAAAATTATCAATTACACTAATCCTAACCTGAACCTAAAACCTAACCTTATGTATACCCTAACACTAACTTTAATTCGAGCTGAAAACCTACACTCAAATATAAACTAAACCCTAACAGTGACCTTGATTCTAGTAATTCTCCTATCTCTAAACCTGACTCTTACCCCATACCTAACAATTACAATAGACCTAGCCATAAACCTTACCCTAAAACTACCCATAATTATAACCCTAGACTTGATATGAGCCCTGGCCATAATCCTAGACATAACCCAAACACAAACCCTAAACCTTATCCTAGCCCTAAACACAGCCTTAATTACAACCCTAATCCAAACTCTAGGCCTAACCCTAACACCCTAACCCTAAACTTATTCCTATTTTATCCCTATCCCTAACCCTGACCCTAACCCTAGTTCTAAGACTAACTCTAACTCTCACATTAGATCTATCATTCATTCTAACCATATCAATTACCATAACCCTAACCATAGGCCTAAGGCTAGTCCTAACCCTTGCCCAATCCTTAGTCCTAGCACTAACCTTATAAAAAAAACCTAACTAAAAATCAAGCCCTAACCTGAAGACTAAGCCAAACCCTAACAGTAACCCAAACCATAACACTACTCTTAAACTAGCCCTAACCCTAGAACTAGCCCTGAAACAAAACTGATGTATAGCTATAACCCTATTCCTTAACCTAAACCAAACCCTAACCTTAAACCTATAGCCCTAACTCTAGCCCTAATTTGAATTGTAAGCTGAACCCTTGAACTCACCCTGAACCTGACACTGACCCTAACACTACTAGCTCTAAACATCATCCTAAACCTAAACCTAACACTAACCCTAGCCCTGAAACTAGCCCTAAACATCACCCTAGTACTTACATTAGCCATAATCCTAACCCTATCCCTAACTTAACCCAGAACCTGGCCCTAAACATAGCTTTAACCCTAGCCCTATTTAAAACCACAAACCTAGACCTAAACTGATATCTAACTCTATCTATTACCATAACCATAACCATAACCCTAATGCTAACCCTAGGAATGAGCCTAAACCTATCCCTTAACTTATCCCAATCCATTACACTGAACCTAACCTGAACCCTAACCCTATCCCTATCATTACCCTAACCCTAATACTAACATTAATTTGAGCCCTAACTTTAAACCTTAACCTATCCCAAACCCCAACACTGATCTTGACCCTAATAAAACCCCTAGCTCTAAACTTGACCATAACACTACACCTTATCCTTACCCTAGATGTAGCCCTAATCCTAACCCTATCACTATCTTTTACCATAATTCTGTACCTGAAATTAGCCATAGCCCTAATCATAGTCCTAAATCTAAAACAAACCCTAGCCATCATCCTAGCCCTAAACCTAGCCTTACTAATAACCCTAACCCTAACCATATCCCTAACCCTAATTCTAACCCTCACCCTAACACTATATCTAGCTATAATGCCATCTCTTACCTAAACTTAACCCTAACCCTAACCCTAATTCTAGGCTTAAGCCAAACAATAAACATAGCCCTAATCCTAACACTAATTTATCCCTACCTGTAATTGTAACACTAACCCTAGCCCTAAGACTAACTCTAACTCTCGCCTTATACCTATCACTAGTTCTAATCCTATCTCTTACTGTAACCCTACCCTATCCCTATCCCTTGCCCTATTCTTATTCCCAGCCATAACCCTAGATCTAACCCTAACTCCAATTATAACCCTAACCCTAATCCTAAGCTTAACACTTACACTATCCCTAAACCTAACCCTAGGACTAAGCCAAAACCAAGCAATAGCCCTAACCCTAAACATTAACTTAAACCAAAACTTAACAATAAACCTACACCTATCCCTAGCCATAATTCGAGTTGTAACCAGGACATTAAAACTAACACTGACCCTGACTCATTTCAAAACACTCAACGTAGCTCTAAATACCACCCTCACCTTAAACTGTATGCTTTTAGAATAACCCTAGCCACACCCTTACCCTAAAACAAATTCTGACCTGACTCTTATCCTAAAACCAACCCTACCTCTAAATATCACACTAAACTTCAACCTAACCCTATCACTAAATCTAACCATAACCCTAAAACTAACCTAATTTTAACCCTAGTTCTTACATTAGCCATTGCCCTAATCCTATCCCTTACCCTAACACAAAAACTAGCCCTAATAGAGCCCTAAACCTAGATTAAAACCTAATTTTAACCCTAATCATAGCCCTAAACCTAGCTCTAAACCAATCCCTTACCCTAAGCAAAACTCTAAACCTAAGGGTAACCCAAGACCTATCCATAATTCTTAGGTTAACCAAAACCCAAACCCTATTAATAGCCCTAAACCTAGCTCTCATTCTAGCTCTAACCCTATCCCAAAATCTAACCCTAACCTTGATCCTTATACGGATTTTACCACTAATTCTAGGTTTTACCCTAACCCTAACTCTAACCCAAAACCTATGTGAATCCTATCCTAACCTAATCCTGAACCTAACTCCCAGCCTAGCCCTAACCATAGCTGAGAACCTAACCCTAATGCTAAACATAACCCTAACCCTAGCTTTAACCCTCACTCTAACCTTTACTCATGACCTAATCCTAAGCATAACCCTACCCCTAACATTAACTCTAACTGTATACATTACCTTAAACATTACACTTACCCTAATGCTAACCCTAGGTCTAACCCTAACCCTATCGCTATCCCCAAATCTGTCAATTACCCTAAACCTAACCTGAACCCTAAACTTAAATTTATCATTACCCTAACCCTAACTATAATGCCAATTCGAGCCCTAACCCTAAACTCAAACCTAAACCAAAGCCCAACTATGACCCTGACACCAATAGTTATCCTAGCTGTAAACCTGACTGTTACCCTATACCAAACAATTACACTAGACCTAGCCATAAAAATAACCCTAAAACTATCCCTAACCATAATCCTAGAACTTATTTTAGCCTTAGCTAAAATTCTACTTCTAACCCTAAGACAAACCCTAGTCCTTACCCCAGCCCTAAACATAGCCTTAATTATAACCCTAACCGTAACCCTAGGCCTAACCCTAACACTAAACCTAGCCCTAATCTTAGCCCTTATTTAGCCTTACCCCCAACCCTAAACCTAACCCTAGCCCAAATATGAACTATAACTCTCATTCTAGGCCTAATCCTATTTCTAACCCTATACTTTACTGGAAGCCTAATCCTAGCCTAACCATAGGTGTAACCCCAGCCTTATTCATATCCCTCTCTGTAACCCTAGATCTAACCCTAACTCTAAATCTAACTCTAACAAAAAGCCTAAACATTAACCTAACTCTAGCCCTAACCCTAAGGCTAATCCTAAAACTAGTCCTAAACCTAGCCCTGGCTCTAAAACGAAACGGAGCCATAGACCTAAGCCTATACTTTAACATAAACCAAGCTATAACCCTACACCTATCCCTAACCCTAGCCATAATTTGAGTATTAAGCTGAAATCTAAAACTAACCCTGACCCTGAATCTGACTTTCACACTAACCCTAGCTCTAAACATCATCCTAACCCTAAACCTAAACCTAACACTAGAGCTAGTCCTTAGCCGAAACCTAAAACTAACCCTAATCATAACCCTGGTACTTATATTAGCCCTAACCCTAACCCTAGCCCTAACTTAACCCAAAACCTAGCCATATTCTGAGAACTAATGCTACCTTTAACCCTAAACCTAACCATATCACTAATATTAACCGTGATCCCAGCCGTAACACTATCTCTAACCCTATCCATTACCCTTACCATAATCCTAACCCTAATGCTGACCATAATGCTGACCCTATCCCTAAACTTAACCCTATCCATTACCCTAAATCTAACCTGAAACCTAAACTTAACTCTATCATTACATTGATCCTAACCCTAATACTAATTCAAGAACTAAATTTAAACCCATACAAAAGACTAATCGCGACTGTGACACTAATAATACCCTCAGCTCTAAACTGACCCTCACCCTATACCTAATGCTTACACAAGATATAACCAAAAACCTAACACTAAAACTATCTTTAACCATAACCCTAGACCTGAAATTACCCTTAGCCATAATCCAAGCCTTAAACCTAGCCTTAATCCTAACCTAAACCATAATCCGAGCCCTAAACCTAATTCTAAACCTCACCCTAGCCTTAAACCTACCTATAACCCCATCCCTTACCCTAAACCTAGCCATAACCCTAAACCTAACCATAACCCTCGCCCTAAACCTTGGTCTAACACTAACAACTAATTTGATCCCTAACCATAAACCCTAACCTAATAAAAAAACATATACATGACCCTGACCCTAATATTAACCCTAGTTCTAAATTTAACCCTTACACTAAACCTACCCCTTACACTAAACATAGCAATAAACCTAACCCTAAAACTATCCCTAACCATAACCTTGACACTAATAATACCCCTAGTGCTAAATTTGACCCTTACCCTAAACCAAACCCTTACACTAAACATAGCCATAAACTTAACCCTAAACTATCCCTAACCATAACCCTAGAGCTGGCATTCACCCTAACACTAATCCTTGCCCTAACGAAACACAAACCCTACCCCTCATCCTAGTCCTTAAACTAGCCTTAAACATAACTCTAATAAAACCCTAGCCCTAAACCTAATTCTAACCTTTGTCCTAGCCCTAAACCTAGATCTAACCCCATCATTTACACTAAACTTAACCCTAAGCCTAAAACTAATTAGGCCTAAACATAAACATAAACCTTCCCACTTTGGTCCTCACACCCTCAACATATGTGAAACCAAGAACTTTGCATGAAATTGGACTTTAAGAACTGAATCACCAGAATAGTATAATATAGAGGAATTGCATAGGCCTCACTTCATCACTATTTTGTATTGTCTTATTTTCTTTCTCCCTGTCTTTCTTTCTTTCCTTGTTATTTTTTCTTGTTTCTTCTTTCTCCCTCTATCCCATTTTCAGCCTCCCAAATTTTCCTATTTATACATAGGATACTTTTATGTATACAGCTAAGGAGTTTGAATTAATACATTCTTCCATGAATTCCCCCATCTATTCATTAGAGTTCTCCTCCAAATTTGCTAAATTAAATTAATCACATACACTCACTCCTTTCCCCCTGAACATAGCATCCTACCCCTGACCCTCAGTTCTCTATATACGACCAGAAATGGTATGCCTTTTATGAAACTAATCACTATATTCTAAATAATAATTGAAGCCAACATCTGTAGACATAGAGTCTAAATATAAATGTATTTATAATGGTTAGGCATAGGCTTCGGGTTAGGGTTAGATTTAGAGTTAGGTTTTGATCTCTGGTTAGGGCTAGGGCTAAGGATAGGGCAAGAGTTAGGATTAGGGTTAGGGTTAGGTTTAGGGTTATGATAAGGGTTAGAATTAGAATTAGTGATAGAGCTAGTGTGAGAGTTAGAGTTAGTCTTAGTTTTAGGGTTAGGGTTTATGTTAGGATTAGGGATAGAGCTAAATTAGGGCTAGTTTTAGGATAGGTTTATGCCTAGGGTTATGGTTAGAGTTAGGGTTATGTTTAGAGTAAGGGATTGGGTTATAGCTAGGTTGAGGGCTAGGGCAAGTGTTAGTATTATGGCTAGGGTTAGGGTTAGGGTTATGATTAAAGCTAGGTTTAGGGATAGGATGAGGGCTAATGTTTGTGTAGGGTTTAGGGCTAGTATTGGGGCTAGGGCTAATGTCAGGTCTAGGGTTACAGTTAGGGATAGATTTAGTGTTACGTTTATGGCTTGGTCCAGTGAAGGGTTAGTTTTAGAGAAAGGGTCAGTTTTAGAGCCAGGATTATTATAAGGGTCAGAACAAGATGAGGATTTGGGGTAGGTTAGGGTTTAGATTTAGGGCTTGAATTATCATTAGGTTTAGTGTTAAGTTAATGAAAGGGTTAGGATTAGCGTTTAGGTGTGCTTTATTGTAATGGATAGGGTTAGGTTTAGGCCTAGGGTTATCAGTAGGGCAATGGATAGGGTTAAACCTGGGATTAGGGGTAGGGTTATGTATAGGATTAGGGCTTTTGTTTGGGTTAGGGTTAGGTTTATGTTTAGGGTTAAAGCTAGGTTTAGGGGCTGGGAATGTGGTTCAAGTAGTAGCGTGCTCACCTGGCATGCATGAGATGCTGGGTTTCATCCTCAGCACAACATATCAACAAAATAAAGATGTTGTGACCACCAAAAACTAAAAAATAAATATTAAAAAAGCTAGGTTTAGGACTCTGATTAAGGCTAGATTTGGGTTGGTTAGGGTTAGGGTTAAGGTTGTGACTAATGTACAAAGTAGGGTTATGATTAGCACCAGTGATAAGGTCAGGGTTAGGGCTAGGTATAGTGTATACCAGTTGCTCCTGGCAGCACAAATTTCGTTCATCAGGGTTGAATCATTCCTTTGCAAGACGACTTTGATTAGTTAGGTTTTAAGACATTTTCCCCTATAGGGATACATGCTTTTGGATCTCTAACTCACACGCAGTTTGCACTACCCGCATGAAACTTGACTCACTCAGTTAGTTCTCAGTGCACTCTCTGTGCTTTGTTTTCTGTTGAAGTAGCCCTAAGCAGAGGCAAGGAAAATATACTTTCATTTTAAAGTGTTTGCAGAGCTTCCACAGAACTCTGAGTTTCCTGGAATCTCAGCAAAATTTTTTCACCCGATCTTGATGATACTTGGCAGCAAAGATGAGTATACGGGTTTCACTTGGCTGCCCAAATTTCGTTCTTCAGGGTTGAAGCGTTCGTTTGCAGGAACACTTTGAATTTTCAGTTTCACTTCCTTTTCCCTTATAGGGATACATGCATTTGGAACTGTATATCAAACACGGTTTGTGCTAGCTTCTTCAAACTTGACTCACTCAATTAGTTCTCGGTGTGCTCTCTATGCTTCGTTCCCTGTGGTAGTAGCTCTAAGCAGAGGCAAGGAACATACACTTTCATTTGAAAGCATTTGCAAAGCTTCCACAGAACTCTGAATTTACTGGAATCTCAGCAAATATTTATTCACCCGAACTTGTTGATACTTGGTAGAAAAAATGTGTATACCAGTTGCTCTTGGCAGCACAAATTCTGTTCTGCTAGGTTGAATCATTCCTTTGCAAGACGACTTTGATTAGTTAGGTTTTAAGACATTTTCCCCTATAGGGATACATGCTTTTGGAACTCTAACTCACACGCGGTTTGTACTAGCGGCATGAAACTTGACTCACTCAGTTAGTTCTCAGTGCCCTCTCTGTGCTTTGTTTCCTGTTGAAGTAGCCCTAAACAGAGGCAAGGAAAATATACTTTCATTTTAAAGTGTTTGCAGAGCTTCCACAGAACTCTGAGTTTCCTGGAATCTCAGCAAAATTTTTTCACCCGATCTTGATGATACTTGGCAGCAAAGATGAGTATACTGGTTTCACTTGGCTGCCCAAATTTCGTTCTTCAGGGTTGAAGCGTTCGTTTGCAGGAACACTTTGAATTTTCAGTTTCACTTCCTTTTCCCTTATAGGGATACATGCATTTGGAACTGTATATCAAACACGGTTTGTGCTAGCTTCTTCAAACTTGACTCACTCCATTAGTTCTCGGTGTGCTCTCTATGCTTCGTTCCCTGTGGTAGTAGCTCTAAGTAGAGGCAAGGAACAAACACTTTCATATGAAAGCATTTGCAAAGCTTCCACAGAACTCTGAATTTACTGGAATCTCAGCAAATATTTATTCACCCGAACTTGTTGATACTTGGTAGAAAAAATTCGTATACCAGTTGCTCTTGGCAGCACAAATTCTGTTCTGCTAGGTTGAATCATTCCTTTGCAAGACAACTTTGATTAGTTAGGTTTTAAGACATTTTCCCCTATAGGGATACATGCTTTTGGAACTCTAACTCAAACGCGCTTTGCACTAGCCACATGAAACTTGACTCTCTCAGTTAGTTCTCAGTGCACTCTCTATGCTTTGTTTCCTGTTGAAGTAGCCATAAACAGAGGCAAGGAAAATACACTTTCATTTTAAAGTGTTTGCAGAGCTTCCACAGAACTTTGAGTTTCCTGGAATCTCAGCAAAATTTTTTCACCCGATCTTGATGATACTTGGCAGCAAAGATGAGTATACTGGTTTCACTTGGATGCCCAAATTTCGTTATTCAGGGATGAAGCATTCGTTTGCAGGAACACTTTGAATTTTCAGTTTCAATTCCTTTTCCCTTATAGGGATACATGCATTTGGAACTGTATATCAAACATGGTTTGTGCTAGCTTCTTCAAACTTGACTCACTCAATTAGTTCTCGGTGTGCTCTCTATGCTTCCTTCCCTGTGGTAGTAGCTCTAAGCAGAGGCAAGGAACATACACTTTCATTTGAAAGCATTTGCAAAACTTCCACAGAACTCTGAATTTACTGGAATCTCAGCAAATATTTATTCACCCGAACTTGCTGATAGTTGGTAGAAAAAATGTGTCCACCAGTTGCTCTTGGCTGCAAAAATTCTGTTCTCCTAGGTTGAATCATTCCTTTGCAAGACGACTTTGATTAGTTAGGTTTTAAGACATTTTCCCCTATAGGGAAAAATGCTTTTGGAACTCTAACTCACAATCGCTTTGCACTAACCGCATGAAACTTGACTCTCTCAGTTAGTTCTCAGTGCACACTCTATGCTTTGTTTCCTGTTAAAGAAGCGCTAAACAGAGGCAAGGAAAATATACTTTCATTTTAAAGTGTTTGCAGAGCTTCCACAAAATTCTGAGTTTACTGGAATCTCAGCAAATATTTATTCACCCGAACTTGTTGATACTTGGTAGAAAAAAATGTGTATACCAGTTGCTCTTGGCAGCACAGATTTCGTTCATCAGGGTTGAATCATTCCTTTGCAAGACGACTTTGATTAGTTAGGTTTCATGACATTTTCCCCTTTAGGGATACATGCTTTTCAAACTCTAACTCACACACGGTTTGTACTAGCCGCATGAAACTTGACTCACTCAGTTAGTTCTCAGTACCCTCTCTGTGCTTTGTTTCCTGTTGAAGTAGCCCTAAACAGAGGCAAGGAAAATATACTTTCCTTTTAAAGTGTTTGCAGAGCTTCCACAGAACTCTGAGGTTACTGGAATCTCAGCATATATTTATTCACCCAAACTTGTTAATAATTGGTAGAAAAAATGTGTATACCAGTTGCTCTTGGCAGCACATATTCTGTTCTGCTGGTTGAATCATTCCTTTGCAAGACGACTTTGATTAGTTAGGTTTTAAGACATTTTCCCCTATAGGGATACATGCTTTTCAAACTCTAACTCATATGCGCTTTGCACTAGCCGCATGAAACTTGTCTCTCTCAGTTAGTTCTCAGTGCACTCTCTATGCTTTGTTTCCTGTCAAATTAGCCCTAAACAGAGGCAAGGAAAATATACTTTCATTTTAAAGTGTTTGCAGAGCTTCCACAGAACTCTGAGTTTACTGGAATCTCAGCAAATATTTATTCACCCGAACTTGTTGATACTTGGTAGAAAAAATGTGTATACCAGTTGCTCTTGGCAGCACAAATTTCGTTCTTCAGGGTTGAATCATTCCTTTGCAAGACGACTTTGATTAGTTAGGTTTTAAGACATTTTCCCCTATAGGGATACATGCTTTTGGAACTCTAACTCACACGCGGTTTGTACTAGCCGCATGAAACTTGACTCACTCAGTTAGTTCTCAGTGCCCTCTCTGTGCTTTGTTTCCTGTTGAAGTAGCCCTAAACAGAGGCAAGGAAAATATACTTTCATTTTAAAGTGTTTGCAGAGCTTCCACAGAACTCTGAGTTTACTGGAATCTCAGCAAATATTTATTCACCCGAACTTGTTGATACTTGGTAGAAAAAATGTGTATACCAGTTGCTCTTGGCAGCACAAATTCTGTTCTGCTAGGTTGAATCATTCCTTTGCAAGACGACTTTGATTAGTTAGGTTTTAAGACATTTTCCCCTATAGGGATACATGCTTTTGCAACTCTAACTCACACGTGGTTTGTACTAGCCGCATGAAACTTGACTCACTCAGTTAGTTCTCAGTGCCCTCTATGTGCTTTGTTTCCTGTTGAAGTAGCCCTAAACAGAGGCAAGGAAAATATACTTTCATTTTAAAGTGTTTGCAGAGCTTCCACAGAACACTGAGTTTCCTGGAATCTCAGCAAAATTCTTTCACCCGATCTTGATGATACTTGGCAGCAAAGATGAGTATACTGGTTTCACTTGGATGCCCAAATTTCGTTTTTCAGGGTTGAAGCATTCGTTTGCAGGAACACTTTGAATTTTCAGTTTCACTTCCTTTTCCCTTATAGGGATACATGCATTTGGAACTGTATATCAAACACGGTTTGTGCTAGCTTCTTCAAACTTGACTCACTCAATTAGTTCTCGGTGTGCTCTCTATGCTTTGTTCCCTGTGGTAGTAGCTCTAAGCAGAGGCAAGGAACATACACTTTCATTTGAAAGCATTTGCAAAGCTTCCACAGAACTCTGAATTTACTGGAATCTCAGCAAATATTTATTCACCCGAACTTGTTGATACTTGGTAGAAAAAATGTGTATACCAGTTGCTCTTGGCAGCACAAATTCTGTTCTGCTAGGTTGAATCATTCCTTTGCAAGACAACTTTGATTAGTTAGGTTTTAAGACATTTTCCCCTATAGGGATACATGCTTTTGGAACTCTAACTCAAACGCGCTTTGCACTAGCCACATGAAACTTGACTCTCTCAGTTAGTTCTCAGTGCACTCTCTATGCTTTGTTTCCTGTTGAAGTAGCCCTAAGCAGAGGCAAGGAAAATACACTTTCATTTTAAAGTGTTTGCAGAGCTTCCACAGAACTCTGAGTTTCCTGGAATCTCAGCAAAATTTTTTCACCCGATCTTGATGATACTTGGCAGCAAAGATGAGTATACTGGTTTCACTTGGATGCCCAAATTTCGTTATTCAGGGATGAAGCATTCGTTTGCAGGAACACTTTGAATTTTCAGTTTCAATTCCTTTTCCCTTATAGGGATACATGCATTTGGAACTGTATATCAAACATGGTTTGTGCTAGCTTCTTCAAACTTGACTCACTCAATTAGTTCTCGGTGTGCTCTCTATGCTTCCTTCCCTGTGGTAGTAGCTCTAAGCAGAGGCAAGGAACATACACTTTCATTTGAAAGCATTTGCAAAGCTTCCACAGAACTCTGAATTTACTGGAATCTCAGCAAATATTTATTCACCCGAACTTGTTGATACTTGATAGAAAAAATGTGTATACCAGTTGCTCTTGGCTGCACAAATTCTGTTCTGCTAGGTTGAATCATTCCTTTGCAAGACGACTTTGATTAGTTAGGTTTTAAGACATTTTCCCCTATAGGGATACATGCTTTTGGAACTCTAACTCACAATCGCTTTGCAC
>NW_026694729.1:0-68188 GCF_021218885.2 Marmota monax | reverse complement strand
ACTTATCAGAACAAACCATAGGGAGCGCACTGGGAACTAACTGAGTGAGTCAAGTTTCAAGCAGCTAGCACAAACCGTGTTTGATTTGGATGTTCAAAAGCATGTATCCCTATAGGGGAAAAGGTAGTAAAACCTAAATATTCAAAGTCATCCTGCAAAGGAATAATTCAAACTAGCAGAACAAATTTTGTGCAGCCAAGCGCAACTGGTATACACATTTTTCCTACCAAGTATCAACATGGTAGTGTGACAAAATATTTGCTGAGGTTTCAGTAATCTCTGAGTTTTTTGGAAGCTCGGTGAATACTTTCCAAAGAAAGTGTGTTTTCCTTGCCTCTGCTTAGGGCTGCTTCAACAGGGAACAAGGCATAGAGTGTGCACTGAGAACTAGTTGAGTGAGTCAAGTTACGAGCACACAGCAAAAACCATGTTTGATTTAGATTTCCAAATGCATGTATCCCTATAGGGGAAAATGAAGTGAAACCTAAAAATTCAAAGTTTTCCTGCAAACGAACGTTTCAATCGAGAAGCACGAAATGTGAACAGCCAAGGACAACTTGTATAGTTATCTCTCCTGTCGAATATCAAGAAGATCGGGTGAAACAATATTAGCTGAGATTCCAGTAAACTCATAGTACTACGGAAGCTCTGCAAACACTTTAAAATGAAAGTATATTTTCCTTGCCGCTGCTTAGGGCTACTTCATCAGGAAACAAAGCATAGAGAGCACACTCAGAACTAACTGAGTGAGTCAAGTTTCATGCAGCTACCACAAACCGTGTTTGATTTATATGTTCAAAAGCGGGTTTCCCTATAGGGGAAAAGGTAGTAAAACCTAAATATTCAAAGTCATCCTGCAAAGGAATGATTCAACCTAGCAGAACAAAATTTGTGCAGCCAAGCACAACTGGTATACACATTTTTCCTACCAAGTATTAACAAGATAGGGTGACAAAATATTTGCTGAGGTTTCAGTAATCTCTGAGTTTTTTGGAAGCTCGGTGAATACTTTCCAAAGAAAGTGTGTTTTCCTTGCCTCTGCTTAGGGCTACTTCAACAGGGAACAAGGCATAGAGAGTGAACTGAGAACTAGTTGAGTGGGTCAAGTTACAGCACACAGCAAAAACCGTGTTTGATTTAGAGTTCCAAATGCATGTATCCCTATAGGGGAAAATGAAGTGAAACCTATAAATTCAAAGTTTTCCTGCAAACGAACGTTTCAATCGAGAAGCACGAAATTTGAACAGCCAAGGAAAAGTTGTAAAGTTATCTCTCCTGTCGAATATCAAGAAGATCGAGTGAAACAATATTAGCTGAGATTCCAGTAAACACATAGTACTACGGAAGCTCTGCAAACACTTTAAAATGAAAGTATATTTTCCTTGTCGCTGCTTAGGGCTACTTCATCAGGAAAAAAAGCATAGAGAACGCACTGAGAACTAACTGAGTGAGTCAAGTTTCATGCAGCTAGCACAAACCGTGTTTGATTTAGATGTTCAAAAGCATGTATCCCTATAGGGGAAAAGGTAGTAAAACCTAAATATTCAAAGTCATCCTGCAAAGGAATGATTCAACCTAGCAGAACAAAATTTGTTCAGCCAAGCGCAACTGGTATACACATTTTTCCTACCAAGTATCAACAAGATAGGGTGACAAAATATTTGCTGAGGTTTCAGTAATCTCTGAGTTTTTTGGATGCTCGGTGAATACATTCCAAAGAAAGTGTGTTTTCTTTGCCTCTGCTTAGGGCTACTTCAACAGGGAAGAAGGCATACAGTGTGCACTGAGAACTAGTTGAGTGAGTCAAGTTACGAGCACACAGCAAAAACCGTGTTTGATTTAGAGTTCCAAATGCATGTATCCCTATAGGGGAAAATGAAGTGAAACCTAAAAATTCAAAGTTTTCCTGCAAACGAACGTTTCAATGGAGAAGCAAGAAATTTGAACAGCCAAGGACAACTTGTATAGTTATTTCTCCTGTCGAATATCAAGAAGATCGGGTGAAACAATATTAGCTGAGATTCCAGTAAACTCATAGTACTACGGAAGCTCTGCAAACACTTTAAAATGAAAGTATATTTTCCAAGCCGCTGCTTAGGGCTACTTCATCAGGAAACAAAGCATAGAGAGCGCAATGAGAAGTAACTGAGTGATTCAAGTTTCATGAAGCTAGCACAAACCGTGTTTGATTTAGATGTTCAAAAGCATGTATCCCTATAGGGGAAAAGGTAGTAAAACCTAAATATTCAAAGTCATCCTGCAACGGAATAATTCAACCCAGCAGAACAAAATTTGTGCAGCCAAGCGCAATTGGTATACACATTTTTTCTGACCAAGTATCAACAAGATAGGGTTAGAAAATATTTGCAGAGGTTTCAGTCATCTCTGAGTTTTTTGGAAGCTCGGTGAATACTTTCCAAAGAAAGTGTGTTTTCCTTGCCTCTGCTTAGGGCTACTTCAACAGGGAACAAGGCATAGAGTGTGCACTGAGAACTAGTTGAGTGAGTCAAGTTACGAGCACACAGCAAAAACCATGTTTGATTTAGATTTCCAAATGCATGTATCCCTATAGGGGAAAATGAAGTGAAACCTAAAAATTCAAAGTTTTCCTGCAAACGAACGTTTCAATCGAGAAGCACGAAATGTGAACAGCCAAGGACTACTTGTATAGTTATCTCTCCTGTCGAATATCAAGAAGATCGGGTGAAACAATATTAGCTGAGATTCCAGTAAACTCCTAGTACTACGGAAGCTCTGAAAACACTTTAAAATGAAAGTATATTTTCCTTGCCGCTGCTTAAGGCTACTTCATCAGGAAAAATAGCATAGAGAGCACACTGAGAACTAACTGAGTGAGTCAAGTTTCATGCAGCTAGCACAAACCGTGTATGATTTAGATGTTCAAAAGCATGTATCCCTATAGGGGAAAAGGTAGTAAAACCTAAATATTCAAAGTCATCCTGCAAAGGAATGATTCAACCTAGCAGAAACAAATTTGTGCAGCCAAGCGCAACTGGTATACACATTTTTCCTACCAAGTATCAACAAGATAGGGTGACAAAATATTTGCTGAGGTTTCAGTAATCTCTGAGTTTTTTGGAAGCTCGGTGAATACTTTCCAAAGAAAGTGTGTTTTCCTTGCCTCTGCTTAGGGCTACTTCAACAGGGAACAAGGCATAGAGAGTGCACTGTGAACTAGTTGAGTGAGTCACGTAACAAGCACACAGCAAAAACCGTGTTTGATTTAGAGATCCAAATGCATGTATCCCTATAGGGGAAAATGAAGTGAAACCTAAAAATTCAAAGTTTTCCTGCAAACGAATGTTTCAATTGAGAAGCACGAAATTTGAACAGCCAAGGACAACATGTATAGTTATCTCTCCTGTCGAATATCAAGAAGATCGGGTGAAACAATATTAGCTGAGATTCCAGTAAACTCATAGTACTACGGAAGCTCTGCAAACACTTTAAAATGAAAGTATATTTTCCTTGCCGCTGCTTAGGGCTACTTCATCAGGAAAAATAGCATAGAGAGCACACTGAGAACTAACTGAGTGAGTCAAGTTTCATGCAGCTAGCACAAACCGTGTATGATTTAGATGTTCAAAAGCATGTATCCCTATAGGGGAAAAGGTAGTAAAACCTAAATATTCAAAGTCATCCTGCAAAGGAATGATTCAACCTAGCAGAAACAAATTTGTGCAGCCAAGCGCAACTGGTATACACATTTTTCCTACCAAGTATCAACAAGATAGGGTGACAAAATATTTGCTGAGGTTTCAGTAATCTCTGAGTTTTTTGGATGCTCGGTGAATACATTCCAAAGGAAGTGTGTTTTCTTTGCCTCTACTTAGGGCTACTTCAACAGGGAACAAGGCATAGAGAGTGCACTGAGAACTAGTTGAGTGAGTCAAGTTACGAGCACACAGCAAAAACCGTGTTTGATTTGGATTTCCAAATGCATGTATCCCTATAGAGGAAAATGAAGTGAAAACTAAAAATTCAAAGTTTTCCTGCAAACGAACGTTTCAATCGAGAAGCACGAAATTTGAACAGCCAAGGAAAACTTGTATAGTTATTTCTCCTGTCGAATATCAAGAAGATCGGGTGAAACAATATTAGCTGAGATTCCAGGAAACTCATAGTACTACGGAAGCTCTGCAAACACTTTAAAATGAAAGTATATTTTCCTTGCCGCTGCTTAGGGCTACTTCATCAGGAAAAATAGCATAGAGAGCACACTGAGAACTAACTGAGTGAGTCAAGTTTCATGCAGCTAGCACAAACCGTGTTTGATTTAGATGTTCAAAAGCATGTATCCCTCTAGGGGAAAAGGTAGTAAAACCTAAATATTCAAAATCATCTTGGAAAGGAATGATTCAACCTAGCAGAACAAAATTTGTGCAGCCAAGTGCAACTGGTATACACATTTTTCCAACCAAGTATCAACAAGACATGGTGACAAAATATTTGCTGAGGTTTCAGTAATCTCTGAGTTTTTTGGAGCTCGGTGAATACATTCCAAAGAAAGTGTGTTTTCCTTGCCTCTGCTTAGGGCTACTTCAACAGGGAACAAGGCATAGAGAGTGCACTGAGAACTATTTGAGTGGGTCAAGTTACAAGCACACAGCAAAAACCGTGTTTGACTTAGAGTTCCAAATGCATGTATCCCTATAGGGGAAAATGAAGTGAAACCTAAAAATTCAAAGTTTTCCTGCAAACGAACGTTTCAATCGAGAAGCATGAAATTTGAACACCCAAGGACAACTTGTAAAGTTATCTCTCCTGTCAAATATCAAGAAGATCGGGTGAAACAATATTAGCTGAGATTCCAGTAAACTCATAGTACTACGGAAGCTCTGCAAACACTTTAAAATGAAAGTATATTTTCCTTGCTGCTGCTTAGGGCTACTTCATTAGGAAACAAAGCATAGAGAGCGCACTGAGAACTAACTGAGTGATTCAAGTTTCATGCAGCTAGCACAAACTGTGTTTGATGTAGATGTTCAAAAGCATGTATCCCTATAGGGGAAAAGGAAGTAAAACCTAAATATTCAAAGTCATCCTGCAAAGGAATGATTCAGCCTACCAGAACAAAATTTGTGCAGCAAAATGCAACTGGTATACACATTTTTCCTACCAAGTATCAACAAGATAGGGTGACAAAATATTTGCTGAGGTTTCAGTAATCTCTGAGTTTTTTGGAAGCTCGGTGAATACTTTCCAAACAAAGGGTGTTTTCCTTGCCTCTGCTTAGGGCTACTTAAACAGGGAACAGGGCATAGAGAGTGCACTGAGAACTCGTTGAGTGAGTCAAGTTACAAGCACACAGCAAAATCCGTGTTTGATTTAGAGTTCCAAATGCATGTATCCCTATAGGGGAAAATGAAGTGAAACCTAAAACTTCAAAGTTTTCCTGCAAACGAACGTTTCAATCGAGAAGCATGAAATTTGAACAGCCAAGGACAAGTTGTAAAGTTATCTCTCCTGTGGAATATCAAGAAGATCGGGTGAAACAATATTAGCTGAGATTCCAGTAAACTCCTAGTACTACAGAAGCTCTGCAAACACTTTAAAATGAAAGTATATTTTCCTTGCTGCTGCTTAGGGCTACTTCATCAGGAAACAAAGCATAGAGAGCGCACTGGGAACTAACTGAGTGAGTCAAGTTTCATGCAGCTAGCACAAACCGTGTTTGATTTTGATGTTCAAAAGCATGTATCCCTATAGGGGAAAAGGTAGTAAAACCTAAATATTCAAAGTCATCCTGCAAAGGAATGATTCAACCTAGCAGAACAAAATTTGTGCAGCCCAATGCAACTGGTATACACATTTTTCCTACCAAGTATCAACAAGATAGGGTGACAAAATATTTGCTGAGGTTTCAGTAATCTCTGAGTTTTTTGGAAGCTCGGTGAATACTTTCCAAAGAAAGTGTGTTTTCCTTGCATCTGCTTAGGGCTACTTAAACAGGGAACAGGGCATAGAGGGTGCACTGAGAACTCGTTGAGTGAGTCAAGTTACAAGCACACAGCAAAAACCGTGTTTGATTTAGAGTTCCAAATGCATGTATCCCTATAGGGGAAAATGAAGTGAAACCCAAAAATTCAAAGTTTTCCTGCAAACGAACGTTTCAATCGAGAAGCATGAAATTTGAACAGCCAAGGACAACTTGTAAAGTTATCTCTCCTGTCGAATATCAAGAAGATCGGGTGAAACAATATTAGCTGAGATTCCAGTAAACTCATAGTACTACGAAAGCTCTGCAAACACTTTAAAAGGAAAGTATATTTTCCTTGCCGCTGCTTAGGGCTACTTCATCAGGAAAAAAAGCATAGAGAGTGCATTGGGAACTAACTGAGTGAGTCAAGTTTCATGCAGCTAGCACAAACCGTGTTTGATTTAGATGTTCAAAAGCATGTATCCCTCTAGGGGAAAAGGTAGTAAAACCTAAATATTCAAAGTCATTTTGCAAAGGAATGATTCAACCTAGCAGAACAAAATTTGTGCAGCCAAGTGCAACTGGTATACACATTTTTCCAACCAAGTATCAAAATGATAGGGTGACAAAATATTTGCTGAGGTTTCAGTAACCTCTGAGTTTTTTGGAAGCTCGGTGAATACTTTCCAAAGAAAGTCTGTTTTCCTTGGCTCTGCTTAGGGCTGCTTCAACAGGGAACAAGTCATAGAGTGTGCACTGAGAACTAGTTGAGTGAGTCAAATTACAAGCACACAGCAAAAACCGTGTTTGATTTGGATTTCCAAATGCATGTATCCATATAGGGGAAAATGAAGTGAAACCTAAAAATTCAACGTTATCCTGCAAACGAACGTTTCAATCGAGAAGCACGAAATTTGAACAGCCAAGGACAACTTGTCTAGTTATCTCTCCTGACGAATATCAAGAATATCGGGTGAAACAATATTAGCTGAGATTCCAGTAAACTCCTAGTACTAATGAAGCTCTGCAAACACTTTAAAATGAAAGTATATTTTCCTTGCTGCTGCTTAGGTCTACTTCATCAGGAAACAAAGCATAGAGAGCGCACTGAGAACTAACTGAGTGAGTCAAGTTTCATGGATCCAGCACAAACCGTGTTTGATATAGATGTTCAAAAGCATGAATCCTTATAGGGGAAAAGGTAGTAAAACCCACATATTCAAAGTCATCCTGCAAAGGAATGATTCAATCTAGCAGGACAAAATTTGTGCAGCCAAGCGCAACTCGTATACACATTTTTCCTACCAAGTATCAACAAGATAGGGTGACAAAATATTTGCTGAAGTTTCAGTAATCTCTGAGTTTTTTGGAGCTCGGTGAATACTATCCAAAGAAAGTGTGTTTTCCTTGCCTCTGCTTAGGGCTACTTCAACAGGGAACAAGGCATAGAGAGTGCACTGAGAACTAGTTGAGTGAGTCAAGTTACAAGCACACAGCAAAATCCGTGTTTGATTTAGAGTTCCAAATGCATGTATCCCTATAGGGGAAAACGAAGTGAAACCTGAAAATTCAAAGTTTTCCTGCAAACGAACGTTTCAATCGAGAAGCACGAAATTTGAACAGCCAAGGACAACTTGTAAAGTTATCTCTCCTGTCAAATATCAAGAAGATCGGGTGAAACAATATTAGCTGAGATTCCAATAAACTCATAGTACTACGGAAGCTCTGCAAACACTTTAAAATGAAAGTATATTTTCCTTGCCGCTGCTTAGGGCTACTTCATCATGATACAAAGCATAGAGAGCGCACTGAGAAGTAACTGAGTGAGTCAAGTTTCATGCAGCTGGCACAAACCGTGTTTGGTTTAGATGTTCAAAAGCATGTGTCCCTCTAGGGGAAACTGTAGTACAACCTAAATATTCAAAGTCATTCTGCAAAGGAATGATTCAACCTAGCAGAAAAAATTTGTGCAGCCAAGCGCAACTGGTATACACATTTTTCCTAACAACTTTCAACAAGATAGGGTGAGAAAATATTTGCTGAGGTTTCAGTAATCTCTGAGTTTTTTGGAAACTCGGTGAATACTTTCCAAAAAAAAATGTGTGTTTTCCTTGCCTCTGCTTAGGGCTACTTCAACAGGGAACAAGGCAGTGAGTGCACTGAGAACTAGTTGAGTGAGTCAAGTTACGAGCACACAGCAAAAACCGTGTTTGATTTAGAGTTCCAAATGCATGTATCCCAATAGGGGAAAATGAAGTGAAACCTAAAAATTTAAAGCTTTCCTGCAAATGAACGTTTCGATCGAGAAGCACGAAATTTGAACAGACAAGGACGACTTGTATAGTTATCTCCCCTGTCGAATATCAAGAAGATCGGGTGAAAAAATATTAGCTGAGATTCCAGTAAACTCATGGTACTACGGAAGCTCTGCAAACACTTTAAAAAGTAAGTATATAAAAAAAAAAATAAAAAAGTAAAGTATATTTTCCATGCCGCTGCTTTGGGCTACTTCATCAGGACACAAAGCATAGAGAGTGCACTGAGAACTAACTGAGTGAGTCAAGTTTCATGTAGCTAGCACAAACCGTGTTTGATTTAGATGTTCAAAAGCATGTATCCCTATAGGGGAAAAGGTAGTAAAACCTAAATATTCAAAGTCATCCTGCAAAGGAATGATTCAACCTGGCAGAACAAAATTTGTGCAGCCAAGCGCAACTGGTATACACATTTTTCCTACCAAGAATCAACAAGATAGGGTGACAAAATATTTGCTGAGTTTTCAGTAATCTCTGAGTTTTTTGGAAGCTCGGTGAATACTTTCCAAAGAAAGTGTGTTTTCCTTGCATCTGCTTAGGGCTACTTCAACAGGGAACAAGGCATAGAGAGTGCACTGAGAACTAGTTGAGTGAGTCAAGTTACGAGCACACAGCAAAAACCGTGTTTGATTTAGAGTTCCAAATGCATGTATCCCTATAGGGGAAAATGAAGTGAAACTTAAAAATTCAAAGTTTTCCTGCAAACGAACGTTTCATTCGAGAAGCACGAAATTTGAACAGACAACGAAACTTGTATAGTTATCTCTCCTGTCGAATATCAAGAAGATCAGGTGAAACAATATTAGCTGAGATTCCAGTAAACTCATAGTACTACGGAAGCTCTTCAAACACTTTAAAAAGTAAGTATATTAAAAAAAAAATTAAAAAAAAGTATATTTTCCATGCCGCTGCTTAGGGCTACTTCATCAGGAAACAAAGCATAGAGAGCGCACTGAGAACTAACTGAGTGAGTCAAGTTTCATGCAGCTAGCACAAACCGTGTTTGATTTAGATGTTCAAAAGCATGTATCCCTATAGGGGAAAAGGTAGTAAAACCTAAATATTGAAAGTCATCATGCAAACGAATAATTCAACAAAGCAGAACAAAATTTGTGCAGCCAAGCGCAACTGGTATACACATGTTTCCTACCAAGTATCAACAAGATAGGGTGACAAAATATTTGCTGAGGTTTCAGTAATCTCTGAGTTTTTTGGAAGCTCGGTGAATACTTTCCAAAGAAAGTGTGTTTTCCTTGCCTCTGCTTAGGGCTACTTCAACAGGGAACAAGGCATAGAGAGTGCACTGAGAACTTGTTGAGTGAGTCAAGTTACAAGCACACATCAAAAACCGTGTTTGATTTAGAGTTCCAAATGCATGTATCCCTATAGTGGAAAATGAAGTGAAACCTAAAAATTCAAAGTTTTCATGCAAACGCACGTTTCAATCGAGAAGCACGAAATTTGTACTGCCAAGGACAAGTTGTATAGTTATCTCTCCTGTTGAATATCAAGAAGATCGTTTGAAAAAATATTAGCTGAGATTCCAGTAAACTCATAGTACTACGGAATCTCTGCAAACACTTTAAAAATAAGTATATTAAAAAATAAAAATAAAATAAATAAAGTATATTTTCCATGCTGCTGCTTAGTGCTACTTCATCAGGAAACAAAGCATAGAGAGTGCACTGAGAACTAACTGAGTGAATCAAGTTTCATGCAGCTAGTACAAACCGTGTTTGAGTTAGAGTTCCAAATGCATGTATCCCTATAGGGGAAAATGAAGTGAAACCAAAAAATACAAAGTTTTCCTGCAAACGAACGTTTCAATCGAGAAGCACGAAATTTGAACAGCCAAGGACAACTTGTATAGTTATCTCTCCTGTCGAATATCAAGAAGATCGGGTGAAACAATATTAGCTGAGATTCCTGAAATCTCCTAGTACTACGGAAGCTCTGCAAACACTTTAAAATATAAGTATATTTTCCTTGCCGCTGCTTAGGGCTAGTTCATCAGGAAACAAAGCATAGAGAGCGCACTGAGAACTAACTGAGTGAGTCAAGTTTCATGCAGCTAGCACAAACCGTGTTTGATTTTGATATTCAAAAGCTTGTATACCTATAGGGGAAATGGTAGTAAAACCTAAATATTCAAAGTCATCCTGCAAACGAATAATTCAACATAACATAACAAAATTTGTGCATCCAAGCGCAACTGGTATACACATTTTTCCTACCAAGGATCAACAAGATAGGGTGACAAAATATTTGCTGAGGTTTCAGTAATCTCTGAGTTTTTTGGAAGCTCGGTGAATACTTTCCAAAGAAAGTGTGTTTTCCTTGCCTCTGCTTAGGGCTGCTTCAACAGGGAACAAGGCATAGAGAGTGCACTGAGAACTAGTTGAGTGACTCAAGTTACAAGTACACAGCAAAAACCGTGTTTGATTTAGAGTTCCAAATGCATGTACCCCTATAGGGGAAAATGAAGTGAAACCTAAAAATTCAAAGGTTTCCTGCAAACGAACGTTTCGATCGAGAAGCACAAAATTTGAACAGCCAAGGACAACTTGTACAGTAATCTCTCCTGTCAAATATCAAGAAGATCGGTTGAAAAAATATTAGCTGAGATTCCAGTAAACTCATCGTACTACAGAATCTCTGCAAACACTTTAAAAATAAGTATATTAAAAAATAAAAATAAAAAAAATAAAGTATATTTTCCATGCCTCTGCTTAGTGCTACTTCATCAGGAAACAAAGCATAGAGAGTGCACGGAGAACTAACTGAGTGAGTCAAGTTTCATGCAGCTAGCACAAACCGTGTTTGATTTAGATTTCCAAATGCATGTATCCCTATACGGGAAAATGAAGTGAAACCTAAAAATTCAAAGTTTTCCTGCAAACGAACGATTCAATCGAGAAGCTCGAATTTTGAACAGCCAAGGACAACTTGTATAGTTATCTCTCCTGTCGAATATCAAGAAGATCGGGTGAAACAATATTAGCTGAGTTTCCAATAAACTCATAGTACTACGGAAGCTCTGCAAACACATTAAAATGAAAGTATATTTTCCTTGCCGCTGCTTAGGGCTACTTCATCAGGAAACAAAGCATAGAGAGCGCACTGAGAACTAACAGAGTGAGTCAAGTTTCATGAAGCTAGTACAAACCGTGTTTGAGTTAGAGTTCCAAATGCATGTATCCCTATAGGGGAAAATGAAGTGAAACCTAAAATTTCAAAGTCTTCCTGCAAACGAACTATTCAACCAGAAGATCTAAATTTGGGCAGCCAAATGCAACCAGTATACTTATCTTTCCTGTCGAGTTAACAACAAGTTAGGGTGAAAAAATATTTGCTGAAATTCCAGGAAACTCAAAGTTCTGTGGAATCACTGCAAATGCTTTCCATTGAAAGTTTCTTGCCCTTGCCTCTGCTTAGGGTTACTTCAACAGATATCAAAGCATAGAGATCGCACTGAGAACTGGTTGAGTGAGTTTCATTTTCAAGCAGCTGGCATAAACCGTGTTTGGTTTATAATTCCAAATGCATACGTCCCTGTAAGGAAAAGTGAAGTGAAACCTAAAAATTCAAAGTGTTCCTGCACACGAACTTTTCAACCTAGAAGCACTAAATTTCGGCAGCCAAATGCAACTTGTATACTCATCTTTCTTACCTAGTATCAACACGATCAAGTGAAAAAATATTCGCTAAAATTCCAGTAAACTTGGGGGTTTTGTGGAAGCTCTGCAAACACTTACATAAGAAATCGTATTTTCCTTGCCTCTGCTTGGGGATACTGCAGCAGGGGACAATGCATAGAGAGTGCACTGAGAACTCATTGAGTGAGCCAAGTTTCCAAGAGGTATCACAAACTGTGTTTGATTTAGCATTCCAAATGCATGTATTCATATAGGGAAAAAAGAAGTGAAACCTAAAATTTCAAAGTCTTCCTGCAAAGGAACTCTTCAACATAAGATTACGAAAGTTGGACTGCCAAGTGCAAACCATATACTCATTTTTGCTGCCAAGTATCAACAAGATCGGGTGAAAAAACATTTGCTGAGAGTCCAGTAAACTGAGTTCTGTGGATGCTCTACAAACACTTTCAAATGAAAGTCTTTTTTTTTCTTTTCTCTGCTTAGGGGTACATAAACCGGTAACAAAGCATAGAGAGCAGAATGAGAATTCATTCAGTGAGTCAAGTTTCAAGCAGCTAGCACAAACCGTGTTTGATTTAGATGTTCAAAAGCATGTATCCCTCTGGGGGAAAATGTAGTAAAACATAAATATTCAAAGTCATCCTGCAAAGGAAAGATTCAACCTAGCAGAACAAAATTTGTGCAGCCAAGCGCAACTGGTATACACATTTTTCCTAATAAGTATCAACAAGATAGGGTGACAAAATATTTGCTGAGGTTTCAGTAATCTCTGATTTTTTTGGAAGCTCGGTGAATACTTTCCAATGTAAGTGTGTTTTCCTTGCCTCTGCTTAGGGCTACTTCAATATGGAACAAGGCATAGAGAGTGCACTGAGAAATAGTTGAGTGAGTCAAGTTACAAGCACACAGCAAAAACCGTGTTTGATTTAGAGTTCCAAATGCATGTATCCCTATAGGGGAAAATGAAGTGAAACCTAAAAATTCAAAGTTTTCCTGCAAACGAACGTTTCAATCGAGAAGTACGAAATTTGAACAGCCAATGACAACTTGTATAGTTATCTCTCCTGTCGAATATCAAGAAGATCGGGTGAAACAATATTATCTGAGATTCCAGTAAACTCATAGTACTACGGAAGCTCTGCAAACACTTTAAAACATAAGTATATTTTCCTTGCCGCTGCTTAGGGCTACTTCATCAGGAAACAAATCATAGAGAGTGCACTGAGAACTAACTGAGTGAATCAAGTTTCATGCAGCTAGTACAAACCGTGTTTGAGTTAGATTTCCAAATGCATGTATCCCTATAGGGGAAAATGAAGTGAAACCTGAGATTTCAAAGTCTTCCTGCAAACGAACTATTCAACCTAGAAGATCTAAACTTGGGCAGCCAAATGCAACCGGTATACTTATCTTTCCTGTCGAGTTAACAACAAGTTAGGGTGAAAAAATATTTGCTGAGATTCCAGGAAACTCAAAGTTCTGTGGAATCACTGCAAATGCTTTCCAATGAAAGTTTCTTGCCCTTGCCTCTGCTTAGGTTTACTTCAACAGAAATCAAAGCATAGAGATCTCACTGAGAACTAGTTGAGTGAGTTTCAGTTTCAAGCAGCTGGCATAAATCATGTTTGGTTTATAATTCCAAATGCATACGTCCCTGTAAGGAAAAGTGAAGTGAAACCTAAAAATTCAAAGTGTTCCTGCACACGAACTTTTCAACCTAGAAGCACGAAATTTTGGCAGCCAAATGCAACTGGTATACTCATTTTTCTTACCTAGTATCAACAAGATCAAGTGAGAAAATATTCGTTGAAATTCCAGTAAACTTGGGAGTTTTGTGGAAGCTCTGCAAACACCTACAAAAAAAAGCGTATTTTCCTTGCCTCTGCTTGGGGATACTGCAGCAGGGGACAATGCATAGAGAGTGCACTGAGAACTAATTGAGTGAGCCAAGTTTCCAAGAGGTATCACAAACTGTGTTTGATTTAGCATTCCAAATGCATGTATTCATATAGGGAAAAAAGAAGTGAAACCTAAAAATTCAAAGTGTTCCTGCAAAGGAACTCTTCAACATAAGATTACGAAATTTGGGCTGCCAAGTGCAACCCATATACTCATTTTTGCTGCCAGGTATCAACAAGATCAGGTGAAAAAACATTTGCAGAGAGTCCAGTTATCTCTGAGTTCTGTGGATGCTCTACAAACACTTTCAAATGAAAGTCTATTTTTCTTTGCTCTGCTTACGGGTACATAAACCGGTAACAAAGCATAGAGAGCAGAATGAGAATTCATTCAGTGAGTCAAGTTTCAAGCAGCTAGCACAAACCGTGTTTGATTTAGATGTTCAAAAGCATGTATCCCTCTGGGGGAAAAGGTAGTAAAACCTAAATATTCAAAGTCATCCTGCAAAGGAATGATTCAACCTAGCAGAACAAAATTTGTGCAGCCAAGCGCAACTGGTATACATATTTTTCCTACCAAGTATCCACAAGATAGGGTGACAAAATATTTGCTGAGGTTTCAGTAAATTCTGAGTTTTTTGGAAGCTCGGTGAATACTTTCCAAAGAAAGTGTGTTTTCCTTGCCTCTGCTTAGGGCTACTTCAACAGGGAACAAGGCATAGAGTGTGCACTGAGAAATAGTTGAGTGAGTCAAGTTACGAGCACACAGCAAAAACCGTGTTTGATTTAGAGTTCCAAATGCATGTATCCCTATAGGGGAAAATGAAGTGAAACCTAAAAATTCAAAGTTTTCCTGCAAACGAACGTTTCAGTTGAGAAGCACGAAATTTGAACAGCCAAGAACAACTTGTATAGTTATCTCTCCTGTCAAATATCAAGAAGATTGGGTGAAACAATATTAGCCGAGATTCCAGTAAACTCATAGTACTACGGAAGCTCTGCAAACACTTTAAAAAGTAAGTATATTAAAAAAAATAATAAAAAAATAAAGTATATTTTCCATGCCGGTGCTTATGGCTACTTCATCTGGAAACAAAGCATAGAGAATGCACTGAAAACTAACTGAGTGAGTCAAGTTTCATGCAGCTGGTACAAACCGTGTTTGAGTTAGAGTTCCAAATGCATGTATCCCTATAGGTGAAAATGAAGTGAAACCTAAGATTTCAAAGTCTTCTGCAAACGAACTATTCAACCTAGAAGATCTAAATTTGGGCAGCCAAATGCAACTGGTGTACTTATCTTTCCTGTCGAGTTAAAAACAAGTTAGGGTGAAAAAATATTTGCTGAGATTCCAGGAAACTCAAAATTTCTGTGGAATCACTGCAAATGATTTCCAATGAAAATTTCTTGCCCTTGCCTCTGCTTAGGGTTATTTCAACAGAAATCAAAGCATAGAGATCTCACTGAGAACTAGTTGAGTGAGTTTCAGTTTCAAGCAGCTGGCATAAACCGTGTTTGGTTTATACTTCCAAATGCATATATCCCTGTAAGGAAAAGTGACGTGAAACCTAAAAATTCAAACTGTTCCTGCACACGAACTTTTCAACCAAGATGAACGAAATTTGGGTAGCTAAGTGCAACTGGTATACTCATCTTTCCTGACCAGGATCATCAAGATCAGGCGAGTAAATAGTTGCAGAAATTCCAGTTAACTTGGAGCTCTGTTGAAGCTCTGGAAATGATTTCTAAGGAAAGCATATGTTCCTCGCCTCCACTTAGGACCACTTCAACAGGGAACAAAGCACAGAGAGCACACCTGGAACTAACTGAGTGAGTCAAGCTTCAAGAAGCTAGCACAAACAGTGTTTGATTTAGAGTTCCCAATGCATGTATTCCTATAGGTGAAAATGAAGAGAAACCCCCCAAATTCAATGTCTTCCTGAAAGCAAATGCTTCATCTTAGAAGAACGAAATTTTGGCAGCCAAATGCAACTGGTATACTCATCTTTCTTACCTGGTATCAACAAGATCAAGTGAAAAAATATTCGCTGAAATTCCATTAAACTTGGGAATTTTGTGGAAGCTCTGCAAACACTTACAAAAGAAAGCGTATTTTCCTTGCCTCTGCTTGGGGATACTGCAGCAGGGGACAATGCATAGAGAGTGCACTGAGAACTAATTGAGTGAGCCAAGTTTCCAAGAGGTATCACAAACTGTGTTTGATTTAGCATTACAAATGCATGTATTCATATAGGGAAAAAAGAAGTGAAACCTAAAAATTCAAAGTCTTCCTGCAAAGGATCTTTTCAACAAAAGATTATGAAATTTGGGCTGCAAAGTGCAAACCATATACTCATTTTTGATGCCAAGTATCAACAAGATCTGGTGAAAAAACATTTGCTGAGAGTCCAGGAATCTCTGAGTTCAGTGGATGCCCTACAAACACTTTCAAATGAAAGTCTATTTTTCTTTGCTCTGCTTAGGGGTACATAAACCGGTAACAAAGCATAGAGAGCAGAATGAGAATTCATTCAGTGAGTCAAGTTTCAAGCAGCTAGCACAAACCGTGTTTGATTTAGATGTTCAAATGCATGTATCCCTATAGGAGAAAAGGTAGTAAAACCTAAATATTCAAAGTCATCCTACAAAGGAATGATTCAACATAGCAGAACAAAATTTTGCAGCCAAGTGCAACTGGTATACACATTTTTCCTACCAAGTATCAACAAGATAGGGTGACAAAATATTTGCTGAGGTTTCAGTAATCTCTGAGTTTTTTGGAAGCTCGGTGAATACTTTCCAAAGAAAGTGTGTTTTCCTTGCCTCTGCTTAGGGCTACTTCAACAGGGAACAAGGCATAGAGAGTGCACTGAGAACTCGTTGAGTGAGTCAAGTTACAGGCACACAGCAAAAACCGTGTTTGATTTAGAGTTCCAAATCCATGTAACCCTATAGGGGAAAATGAAGTGAAACCTAAAAATTCAAAGTTTTCCTGCAAATGAACGTTTCAATCGAGAAGCACGAAATTTGAACAGCCAAGGACATCTTGTATAGTTATCTCTCCTGTTGAATATCAAGAAGATCGGGTGAAACAATATTATCTGAGATTCCAGTAAACTCATAGTACTACGGAAGCTCTGCAAACACTTAAAAATGAAAGTATATTTTCCTTGCCGCTGCTTCAGGCTAGTTCATCAGGAAAAAAAGCGTAGAGAGTGCACTGAGAACTAACTGAGTGAGTCAAGTTTCATGCAGCTAGCACAAACCGTGTTTGATTTAGAGTTCCAAATGCATGTATCCCTATAGGGGAAAATGAAGTCAAACCTAAGATTTCAAAGTCTTCCTGCAAACGAACTATTCAACCAAGAAGATCTAAATTTGGGCAGCCAAATGCAACCAGTATACTTATCTTTCCTGTCGAGTTAACAACAAGTTAGGGTGAAAAAATATTTGCTGAAATTCCAGGAAACTCAAAGTTCTGTGGAATCACTGCAAATGCTTTCCAATGAAAGTTTCTTGCCCTTGCCTCTGCTTAGGGTTTCTTCAACAGAAATCAAAGCATAGAGATCGCACTGAGAACTAGTTGAGTGAGTTTCAGTTTCAAGCAGCTGGCATAAACCGTGTTTGGTTTATAATTCCAAATGCTTACGTCCCTGTAAGGAAAAGTGAAGTGAAACCTAAAAATTCAAAGTGTTCCTGCACACGAACTTTTCAACCTAGTAGAACGAAATTTGGGTATCTAAGTGCAACTGGTATACTCATCTTTCCTGACCAGGATCATCAAGATCAAGTGAGTAAATAGTTGCAGAGATTCCAGTGAACTTGGAGCTCTGTTGAAGCTCTGGAAATGCTTTCTAAGGAAAGCATATGTTCCTCGCCTCCACTTAGGACCACTTCCACAGGAACAAAGCACATAGAGCACACCAGGAACTAATTGAGTGAGTCAAGCTTCAAGCAACTAGCACAAACAGTGTTTGATTTAGAGTTCCCAATGCATGTATTCCTATAGGTGAAAATGAAGAGAAACACCCCAAATTCAATGTCTTCCTGAAAGCAAATGCTTCATCTTAGAATAACGAAATTTTGGCAGCCAAATGCAACTAGTATACTCATCTTTCTTACCTAGTATCAACAAAATCAAGTGAAAAAATATTCGCTGAAATTCCAGTAAACTTGGGAGTTTTGTGGAAGCTCTGCAAACACTTACATAAGAAAGCGTATTTTCCTTGCCTCTGCTTGGGGATACAGCAGCAGGGGACAATGCATAGAGAGTGCACTGAGAACTAATTGAGTGAGCCAAGTTTCCAAGAGGTATCACAAACTGTGTTTGATTTAGCATTCCAAATGCATGTATTCATATAGGGAAAAAAGAAGTTAAACTTAAAAATTCAAAGTCTTCCTGCAAAGGAATTCTTCAACATAAGATTATGAAATTTGGGCTGCCAAGTGCAACCCATATACTCATTTTCGCTGCCAAGTATCAAGAAGATCCGGTGAAAAAACATTTGCTGAGAGTCCAGTAAACTCTGAGTTCTGTGGATGCTCTACAAACACTTACAAATGATAGTCTATTTTTCTTTGCTCTGCTTACGGGTACATAAACTGGTAACAAAGCATAGAGAGCAGAATGAGAATTCATTCAGTGAGTCAAGTTTCAAGAAGCTAGCACAAACCGTGTTTGATTTAGATGTTAAAAAGCATGTATCCCTCTAGGGGAAAAGGTAGTAAAACCTAAATATTCAAAGTCATCCTGCAAAGGAATGATTCAACCTAGCAGAACAAAATTTGTGCAGCCAAGCACAACTGGTATACACATTTTTCCGACCAAGTATCAACAAGATAGGGTGACAAAATATTTGCTGAGGTTTCAGTAATCTCTGAGTTTTTTTGGAAGCACGGTGAATACTTTCCAAAGAAAGTGTGTTTTCCTTGCCTCTGCTTAGGGCTACTTCAACAGGGAACAAGGCATAGAGACTGCACTGAGAACTCATTGAGTGAGTCAATTACAAGCACACAGCAAAAACCGTGTTTGATTTAGAGTTCCAAATGCATGTATCCCTATAGGGGAAAATGAAGTGAAACCTAAAAATACAAAGTTTTCCTGCAAACGAACGTTTCAATCGAGAAGCACGAAATTTGAACAGCCAAGGACAACTTGTATAGTTATCTCTCCTGTCGAATATCAAGAAGATCGGGTGAAACAATATTAGCTGAGATTCCAGTAAACTCCTAGTACTACGGAAGCTCTGCAAACATTTTAAAATGAAAGTATATTTTCCTTGCCGCTGCTTAGGGATACTTCATCAGGAAACAAAGCATAGAGAGCGCACTGGGAACTAACTGAGTGAGTCAAGTTTCATGCAGCTAGCACAAACCGTGTTTGATTTAGATGTTCAAAAGCATGTATCCCTATAGGGGAAAAGGTAGTAAAACCTAAATATTCAAAGTCATCCTGCAAAGGAATGATTCAACCTAGCAGAACAAAATTTGTGCAGCCAAGCGCAACTGGTATACACATTTTTCCTACCAAGTATCAACAAGATAGTGTGACAAAATATTTGCTGAGATTTCAGTAATCTCTGAGTTTTTTGGAAGCTCGGTGAATACTTTCCAAAGAAAGTGTATTTTCCTTGCCTCTGCTTAGGGCTACATAAACAGGGAACAAGGTATAGAGAGTGCACTGAGAACTAGTTGAGTGAGTCAAGTTACAAGCACACAGCAAAAACCGTGTTTGATTTAGAGTTCCAAATGCATGTATCCCTATAGGGGAAAATGAAGTGAAACCTAAAAATTCAAAGTTTTCCTGCAAGCAAACCTTTCAATCAAGAAACATGAAATTTGAACAGCCAAGGACAATTTGTATAGTTATCTCTCCTGTCGAATATCAAGAATATCGGGTGAAACAATATTAGCTGAGATTCCAGTAAACTCCTAGTACTACGGAAGCTCTGCAAACACTTTAAAATGAAAGTATATTTTCCTTGCCGCTGCTTTGGGCTCCTTAATCAGGAAACAAAACATAGAGTGTGCACTGAGAACTAACTGAGTGAGTCAAGTTTCATGCAGCTAGCACAAACCGTGTTTGATTTAGATGTTCAAAAGCATGTATTCCTATAGGGGAAAATGTAGTAAAACCTAAATATTCAAAGTCATCCTGCAAAGGAATGATTTAACCTAGCAGAACAAAATTTGTGCAGCCAAGCAAAACTGGTATACACATTTTTCCTACCAAGTATCAACAAGATAGGGTGACAAAATATTTGCTGAGTTTTCAGTAATCTCTGACTTTTTTGGAAGCTCGGTGAATACTTTCCAAAGAAAGTGTGTTTTCCTTGCCTCTGCTTAGCGCTACTTTAACAGGGAACAAGGCATAGAGAGTGCACTGAGAACTAGTTGAGTGAGTCAAGTTACAAGCACACAGCAAAAACCGTGTTTGATTTAGAGTTCCAAATGCATGTATCCCTATAGGGGAAAATGAAGTGAAACCTAAAAATTCAAAGTTTTCCTGCAAACGAACGATTCAATCGAGAAGCACGAAGTTTGAACGTCCAAGGACAACTTGTAAAGTAATCTCTCCTGTCAAATATCAAGAAGATCGGGTGAAACAATATTAGCTGAGATTCCTGTAAACTCATAGTACTACGGAAGCTCTGGAAACACTTTCAAATGAAAGTATATTTTCCTTGCCGCTGCTTAGGGCTACTTCATGAGGAAACAAAGCATAGAGAGCGCACTGAGAACTAACTGAGTGAGTCAAGTTTCATGCATCTAGCACAAACCGTGTTTGATTTAGATGTTCAAAAGCATGTATCCCTATAGGGGAAAAGGTAGTAAAACCTAAATATTCAAAGTCATCCTGCAAAGGAATGATTCAACCTAGCAGAATAAATTTTCTGCAGCCAAGCGCAACTGGTATACACATTTTTCCTACCATGTATCAACAAGATAGGATGACAAAATATGTGCTGAGGTTTCAGTAATTTCTGAGTTTTTTGGAAGCTCGGTGAATACTTTCCAAAGAAAGTGTGTTTTCCTTGCCTCTGCTTAGGGCTACTTCAACAGGGAACAAGGCATAGAGAGTGCACTGAGAACTAGTTGAGTGAGTCAAGTTACAAGCAACAGCAAAAAACGGGTTTGATTTAGAGTTCCAAATGCATGTATCCCTATAGGAGAAAATGAAGTGAAACCTAAAAATTCAAAGTTTTCCTGCAAACGAACTTTCAATCGAGAAGCACGAAATTTGAACAGCCAAGGACAACTTGTACAGTTATCTCTCCTGTCGAATATCAAGAAGATCGGGTGAAACCATATTAGCTGTGATTCCAGTAAACTCATAGTACTACGGAAGCTCTGCAAACACTTTAAAATGAAAGTATATTTTCCTTGCCACTGCTTAGGGCTACTTCATCAGGAAACAAAGCATAGAGAGTGCACTGAGAACTAACTGAGTGAGTCAAGTTTCATGCAGCTAGCACAAACCGTGTTTGATTTAGATGTTCAAAAGCATGTATCCCTATAGGGGAAAAGGTAGTAAAACATAAATATTCAAAGTCATCCTGCAAAGGAATGATTCAACCTAGCAGAATAAAATTGTGCAGCCAAGCGCAACTGGTATACACATTTTTCCTACCAAGTATCAACAAGATAGGGTGACAAAATATTTGCTGAGGTTTCAGTAATCTCTGAGTTTTTTGGAAGCTCGGTGAATACTTTCCAAAAAGTGTGTTTTCCTTGCCTCTGCTTAGGGCTACTTCAACAGGGAACAAGGCATAGAGAGTGCACTGAGAACTAGTTGAGTGAGACAAGTTACAAGCAACAGCAAAAAACGGGTTTGATTTAGAGTTCCAAATGCATGTATCCCTAAAGGGGAAAATGAAGTGAAACCTAAAAATTCAAAGTTTTCCTGCAAACGAACGTTTCAATCGAGAAGCACGAAATTTGAAGAGCCAAGGACAACTTGTATAGTTATCTCTCCTGTCAAATATCAAGAAGATCGGGTGAAACAATATTAGCTGAGATTCCAGTAAACTCATAGTACTACGGAAGCTCTGCAAACACTTTAAAATGAAAGTATATTTTCCTTGCCACTGCTTAGGGCTACTTCATCAGGAAACAAAGCATAGAGAGCGCACTGAGAACTAACTGAGTGAGTCAAGTTTCATGCAGCTAGCACAAACCGTGTTTGATTTAGATGTTCAAAGCATGTATCCCTCTGGGGGAAAATTTAGTAAAACCTAAATATTCAAAGTCATCCTGCAAAGGAATGATTCAACCTTACAGAACAAAATTTTTGCAGCCAAGCACAACTGGTATACACATTTTTCCTACCAAGTATAAACAAGATAGGGTGACAAAATATTTGCTGAGTTTTCAGTAATCTCTGAGTTTTTTGGAAGCTCGGTGAATACTTTCCAAAGAAAGTGTGTTTTCCTTGCCTTTCCTTAAGGCTACTTCAACAGGGAACAAGGCATAGAGAGTGCACTGAGAACTAATTGAGTGAGTCAAGTTACAAGCACACAGCAAAAACCGTGTTTGATTTAGAGTTCCAAATGCATGTATCCCTATAGGAGAAAATGAAGTGAAACCTAAAAATTCAAAGTTTTCCTGCAAACGAACGTTTCGTTCGAGAAGCACGAAATTTGAACAGCCAAGGACAACTTGTATAGTTATCTCTCCTGTCGAATATCAAGAAGATCGTGTGAAACAATATTAGCTGAGATTCCAGTAAACTCATAGTACTACGGAAGCTCTTCAAACACTTTAAAATGTAAGTATATTAAAAAAAATAAAGTATATTTTCCATGCCGCTGCTTATGGCTAAGTCATCAGGAAACAAAGCATAGAGAGTGCACTGAGAACTAGTTGAGTGCGTCAAGTTACAAGCACACAGCAAAAACCATGTTTGATTTAGAGTTCCAAATGCATGTATTCCTATAGGGGAAAATGAAGTGAAACCTAAAAATTCAAAGTTTTCCTGCAAACGAAAGTTTTAATCGAGAAGCACGAAATTTGAACAGCCAAGGACAACTTGTATAGTTATCTCTCCTGTCGAATATCAAGAAGATCGGGTGAAACCATATTAGCTGTGATTCCAGTAAACTCATAGTACTACGGAAGCTCTGCAAACACTTTAAAATGAAAGTATATTTTCCTTGCCACTGCTTAGGGCTACTTCATCAGGAAACAAAGCATAGAGAGTGCACTGAGAACTAACTGAGTGAGTCAAGTTTCATGCAGCTAGCACAAACCGTGTTTGATTTAGATGTTCAAAAGCATGTATCCCTATAGGGGAAAAGGTAGTAAAACCTAAATATTCAAAGACATCCTGCAAAGGAATGATTCAACCTAGCAGAACAAAATTTGTGCAGCCAAGCGCAACTGGTATACACATTTTTCCTAGCAAGTATCAACAAGATAGGGTGACAAAATATTTGCTGAGGTTTCAGTAATCTCTGAGTTTTTTGGAAGCTAGTTGAATACTTTCCAAAAAAGTGCGTTTTCCTTGCCTCTGCTTAGGGCTACTTCAACAGGGAACAAGGCATAGAGAGTGCACTGAGAACTCGTTGAGTGAGTCAAGTTACGAGCACACAGCAAAAACCGTGTTTGATTTAGAGTTCCAAATGTATGTATCCCTATAGGGGAAAATGAAGTGAAACCTAAAAATTCAAAGTTTTCCTGCAAACGAAAGTTTCAATCGAGAAGCACGAAATTTGAACAGCCAAGGACAACTTGTATAGTTATCTCTCCTGTCAAATATCAAGAAGATCGTGTGAAACAATATTAGCTGAGATTCCAGTAAACTCATAGTACTACGGAAGCTCTTCAAACACTTTAAAAAGTAAGTATATTAAAAAAAAATAAAAACATAAAGTATATTTTCCATGCCGCTGCTTAGGGCTACTTCATCAGGAAACAAAGCATAGAGAGTGCACTGAGAACTAACTGAGTGAGTCAAGTTTCATGAAGCCAGCACAAACCGTGTTTGATTTAGATGTTCAAAAGCATGTATCCCTCTGGGGGAAAAGGTCGTAAAACCTAAATATTCAAAGTCATCCTACAAAGGAATGATTCAACCTAGCAGAACAAAATTTGTGCAGCCAATCTCAACTGGTATACACATTTTTCCTACCAAATATCAACAAGATAGGGTGACAAAATATTTGCTGAGCTTTCAGTAATCTCTGAGTTTTTTGGAAGCTCGGTGAATACTTTCCAAAGAAAGTGTGTTTTCCTTGCCTCTGCTTAGGGCTACTTCAACAGGGAACAAGGCATAGAGAGTGCACTGAGATCTAGTTGAGTGAGTCAAGTTACAAGCACACAGCAAAAACCGTGTTTGATTTAGAGTTCCAAATGCATGTATCCCTATAGGGGAAAAGGAAGTGAAACCTGAAAATTCAAAGTTTTCCTGCAAACGAACGTTTCAATCGAGAATCACGAAATTTGAACAGCCAAGGACAACTTGTATAGTTATCTCTTCTGTCGAATATCAAGAAGATCGTTTGAAATAATATTAGCTGAGATTCCAGTAAACTCATAGTACTACGGAATCTCTGCAAACACTTTAAAAAGTATGTATATTAAAAAATAAAAATAAAGTATATTTTCCATGCCGCTGATTAGTGCTACTTCATCAGGAAACAAAGCATAGAGAGTGCACTGAGAACTAACTGAGAGAGTCAAGTTTCATGCAGCTAGCACAAACCGTGTTTGATTTAGAGTTCCAAATGCATGTATCCCTATACGGGAAAATGAAGTGAAAGCTAAAAATTCAAAGTTTTCCTGCAAATGAAAGTTTCAATTGAGAAGCTCGAAATTTAAACAGTCAAGGACAACTTGCATTGTTATCTCTCCTGTCGAATATCAAGAAGATCGGGTGAAACAATATTAGCTGTGATTCCAGTAAACTCATAGTACTACGGAAGCTCTGCAAACACTTTAAAATGAAAGTATATTTTCCTTGCCACTGCTTAGGGCTACTTCATCAGGAAACAAAGCATAGAGAGTGCACTGAGAACTAACTGAGTGAGTCAAGTTTCATGCAGCTGGAACAAACCGTATTTGATTTAGATGTTCAAAAGCGCGTATCCCTATTGGGGAAAAGGTAGTAAAACCTAAATATTCAAAGTCATCCTGCAAAGGAATGATTCAACCCAGCAGAACAAAATTTGGGCAGCCAATCGCAACTGGTATACACATTTTTCCTACCAAGTATCAATAAGAAAGGGTGACAAAATATTTGCTGAGGTTTCAGTAATCTCTGAGTTTTTTGGAAGCTCGGTGAATACTTTCCAAAGAAAGTGTGTTTTCCTTGCCTGTGCTTAGGGCTACTTCAACAGGGAACAAGGCATAGAGAGTGCACTGAGAAGTAGTTGAGAGAGTCAAGTTACAAGCACACAGCAAAAACCGTGTTTGATTTAGAGTTCCAAATGCATGTATCCCTATAGGGGAAAATGAAGTGAAACCTAAAAATACAAAGTTTTCCTGCAAACGAACGTTTCAAACGAGAAGCATGAAATGTGAACAGCCAAGGACAACAAGTATAGTTATCTCTCCTGTCGAATATCAAGAAGATCGGGTGAAACACTATTAGCCGAGATTCCAGTAAACTCCTAATACTATGGAAGCTCTGCAAACACATTAAAATGAAAGTATATATTCCTTGCCGCTGCTTAGGGCTACTTCATCAGGAAACAAACAGAGAGAGCACACTGAAAACTAACTGAGTGAGTCAAGTTTCATGCAGCTAGCACAAACCGTGTTTGATTTAGATGTTCAAAAGCATGTATCCCTATAGGGGAAAAGGTAGTAAAACCTAAATATTCAAAGTCATCATGCAAAGGAATAATTCAAACTAGCAGAACAAAATTTGTGCAGCCAAGCGCCACCGGTATACAAATTTTTCCTACCAAGTATCAACAAGATAGGGTGACAAAATATTTGCTGATGTTTCAGTAATCTCTGAGTTTTTTGGAAGCTCGGTGAATACATTCCAAAAAAAGTGTGTTTTCCTTGCCTCTGCTTAGGGCTACTTCAACAGGGAAGAAGGCATAGAGAGTGCACTGAGAACTAGTTGAGTGAGTCAAGTTACAAGCACACAGCAAAAACCGTGTTTGATTTACAGTTCCAAATGCATGTATCCCTATAGGGGAAAATGAAGTGAAACCTAAAAATTCAAAGTTTTCCTGCAAACGAACATTTCAATCGAGAAGCACGAAATTTGAACAGCCAAGGACAACTTGTATAGTTATCTCTCCTGTCGAATATCAAGAAGATCGGGTGAAACAATATTAGCTGAGATTCCAGTAAACTTCTAGTACTACGGAAGCTCTGCAAACACTTTAAAATGAAAGTATATTTTCCTTGCCACTGCTTAGGGCTACTTCATCAGGAAACAAAGCAGAGAGAGCGCACTGAAAACTAACTGAGTGAGTCAAGTTTCATGCACCTGGCACAAACTGTGTTTGATTTAGATGTTCAAAAACATGTATCCCTATAGTGGAAAAGGTAGTAAAACCTAAATATTCAAAGTCATCCTGCAAAGGAATGATTCAACCTAGCAGAACAAAATTTGTGCAGCCAAGCACAACTGGTATACACATTTTTCCTACCAAGTATCAACAAGATAGGGTGACAAAATATTTGCTGAGGATTCAGTAATCTCTGAGTTTTTTGGAAGCTCGGTGAATACTTTCCAAAGAAAGTGTGTTTTCCTTGCCTCTGCTTAGGGCTACTTCAACAGGGAACAAGGCATAGAGAGTGCACTGAGAACTAGTTGAGTGAGTCAAGTTACAAGCACACAGCAAAAACCGTGTTTGATTTAGAGTTCCAAATGCATGTATCCCTATAGGGGAAAATGATGTGAAACCTGAAAATTCAAAGTTTTCCTGCAAACGAACGTTTCAATCGAGAATCACGAAATTTGAACAGCCAAGGACAACTTGTATACTTATCGCTGCTGTCGAATATCAAGAAGATCGGGTGAAACAATATTAGCTGAGATTCCAGTAAACTCATAGTACTACGCAAGCTCTGCAAACACTTTAAAATGAAAGTATATTTTCCTTGCCGCTGCTTAGGGCTACTTCATCAGGAAACAAAGCATAGAGAGTGCACTGAGAACTAACTGAGTGAGTCAAGTTTCATGCAGCTAGTGCAAACCGTGTTTGAGTTAGAGTTCCAAATGCATGTATCCCTATAGGGGAAAATGAAGTGAAACCTAAGATTTCAAAGACTTCCTGCAAATGAACTTTCAACCTAGAAGATCTAAATTTGGGCAGCCAAATGCAACCGGTATACTTATCTTTCCTGTCGAGTTAACAAAAGTTAGAGTGAAAAAATATTTGCTGAGATTCCAGGAAACTCAAAGTTCTGTGGAATCACTGCAAATGCTTTCCTATGAAAGTTTCTTGCCCTTGCCTCTGCTTAAGGTTACTTCAACAGAAATCCAAGCATAGAGATCGCACTGAGAACTAGTTGAGTGAGTTTCAGTTTCAAGCAGCTGGCATAAACCGTGTTTGGTTTATAATTCCAAATGCTTACGTCCCTGTAAGGAAAAGTGAAGTGAAACCTAAAAATTCAAAGTGTTCCTGCACACGAACTTTTCATCCAAGAAGCACGAAATTTTGGCAGCCAAATGCAACTGGTATACTCATCTTTCTTACCTGGTATCAACAAGATCAAGTGAAAAAATATTCGATGAAATTCCAGTAACTTGGGAGTTTTGTGGAAGCTCTGAAAACACTTACAAAAGAAAGCGTATTTTCCTTGCCTCTGCTTGGGGATAATGCAGCAGGGGACAATGCATAGAGAGTGCACTGAGAACTCATTGAGTGAGCCAAGTTTCCAAGAGGTATCACAATCTGTGTTTGATTTAGCATTTTAAATGCATGTATTCATATAGGGAAAAAAGAAGTGAAACCTAAAAATTCAAAGTGTTCCTGCAAAGGAACTCTTCAACATAAGATTATGAAATTTGGGCTGCCAAGTGCAACCCATATACTCATTTTTGCTGCCAAGTATCAACAAGATAGGGTGAAAAAACATTTGCTGAGAGTCCAGTTATCTCTGAGTTCTGTGGATGCACTACAAACACTATCAAATGAAAGTCTATTTTTCTTTGCTCTGCTTAGGGGTACATAAATTGGTAACTAAGCATAGAGAGCAGGATGAGAATTCATTAAGTGAGTCAAGTTTCAAGCAGCTAGCACAAACCGTGTTTGATTTAGATGTTCAAACGCATGTATCCCTATAGGGGAAAAGGTATTAAAACCTAAATATTCAAAGTCATCCTGCAAAGGAATGATTCAACCTAGCAGAACAAAATTTGTGCAGCCAAGCGCAACTGGTATACACATTTTTCCTACCAAGTATCAACAAGATAGGGTGACAAAATATTTGCTGAGGTTTCAGTAATCTCTGAGTTTTTTGGTAGCTCGGTGAATACTTTCCAAACCAAGTGTGTTTTCTTTGCCTCTGCTTAGGGCTACTTCAACAGGGAACAAGGCATAGAGAGTGCACTGAGAACTAGTTGAGTGAGTCAAGTTACGAGCACACAGCAAAAACCGTGTTTGATTTAGAGTCCCAAATGCATGTATCCCTATAGGGGAAAATGAAGTGAAACCTAACAATTCAAAGTTTTCCTGCAAACGAAAGTTTCAATCGAGAAGCACGAAATTTGAACAGCCAAGGACAACTTTTATAGTTATTTCTCCTGTCGAATATCAAGAAGATCGGGTGAAACAATATTAGCTGAGATTCCAGTAAACTCATAGTACTACGGAAGCTCTGCAAACACTTTAAAATGAAAGTATATTTTCCTTGCCGCTGCTTAGGGCTACTTCATCAGGAAACAAAGCATAGTGAGCGCACTGAGAACTAACTGAGTGAGTCAAGTTTCATGCAGCTAGCACAAACCGTGTTTGATTTAGATGTTCAAAAGCATGTATCCCTAAAGGGGAAAAGGTAGTAAAACCTGAATATTCAAAGTCATCGTGCAAAGGAATGATTCAACCTAGCAGAACAAAATTTGTGCAGCCAAATGCAACTGGTATACACATTTTTCCTACCAAGTATCAACAAGATAGGGTGACAAAATATTTGCTGAGGTTTCAGTAATCTCTGAGTTTTTTGGAAGTTCGGTGAATACTTTCCAAAAAAGTGTGTTTTCCTTGCCTCTGCTTAGGGCTACTTCAACAGGGAACAAGGCATAGAGTGTGCACTGAGAACTAGTTGAGTGAGTCAAGTTACGAGCACACAAGAAAAACCGTGTTTGATTTAGAGTTCCCAATGCATGTATCCCTATAGGGGAAAATGAAGTGAAACCTAAAAATTCAAAGTTTTCCTGCAAACGAACGTTTCAATCGAGAAGCACGAAATGTGAACAGCCAAGGACAACTTGTATAGTTATCTCTCCTGTCGAATATCAAGAAGATCGGGTGAAACAATATTAGCTGAGATTCCAGTAAACTCATAATACTACGGAAGCTCTGCAAACACTTTAAAATGAAAGTATATTTTCCTTGCCGCTGCTTAGGGCTACTTCATCAGGAAACAAAGCATAGAGAGCGCGCTGAGAACTAACTGAGTGAGTCAAGTTTCATGCAGCTAGCACAAACCGTGTTTGATTTAGATGTTCAAAAGCATGTATCCCTATAGGGGAAAAGGTAGTAAAACCTAAATATTCAAAGTCATCCTGCAAAGGAATGATTCAACCTAGCAGAACAAAGTTTGTGCAGCCAAGCGCAACTGGTATACACATTTTTCCTACCAAGTATCAACAAGATAGGGTGACAAAATATTTGCTGAGGTTTCAGTAATCTCTGAGTTTTTTGGAAGCTCGGTGAATACTTTCCAAACAAAGTGTGTTTTCCTTGCCTATGCTTAGGGCTACTTCAACAGGGAACAAGGCATATAGAGTGCACTGAGAACTAGTTGAGTGAGTCAAGTTAAAAGCACACAGCAAAAATCGTGTTTGATTTAGAGTTCCAAATGCATGTATCCCTATATGGGAAAATGAAGTGAAACCTAAAAATTCAAAGTTTGCCTGCAAACGAACGTTTCAATCGAGAAGCACGAAATTTGAACAGCCAAGGACACCTTGTAAAGTTATCTCTCCTGTCGAATATCAAGAAGATCGGGTGAAACAATATTAGCTGAAATTCCTGTAATCTCATAGTACTACGGAAGCTCTGCAAACACTTTAAAATGAAAGTATATTTTCCTTGCCGCTGCTTAGGGCTACTTTATCCGGAAACAAAGCATAGAGAGCGCACTGAAAACTAACTGAGTGAGTCAAGTTTCATGCAGCTAGCACAAACCGTGTTTGATTTAGATGTTCAAAAGCATGTATTCCTATAGGGGAAAAGGTAGTAAAACCTAAATATTCAAAGTCATCCTGCAAAAGAATGATTCAACCTAGCAGAACAAAATTTGTGCAGCCACGCGCAACTGGTATACATATTTTTCCGACCAAGTATCAACAAGATAGGGTGACAAAGTATTTGCTGAGGATTCAGTAATCTCTGAGTTTTTTGGAAGCTCGGTGAATACTTTCCAAAGAAAGTGTGTTTTCCTTGCCTCTGCTTAGGGCTACTTCAACAGGGAACAAGGCATAGAGTGTGCACTGAGAACTAGTTAAGTGAGTCAAGTTACGAGCACACAGCAAACACCGTGTTTGATTTCGAGTTCCAAATGCATGTATCCCTATAGGGGAAAATCAAGTGAAACCTAAAAATTCAAAGTTTTCCTGCAAACGAACGTTTCAATCGAGAAGCACGAAATTTGAACAGCCAAGGACAACTTGTATAGTTATCTCTCCTGTCGAAAGTCAAGAAGATCGGGTGAAACAATATTAGCTGAGATTCCAGTAAACTCATAGTACTACGGAAGCTCTGCAAACACTTTAAAATGAAAGTATATTTTCCTTGCCGCTGCTTAGGGCTACTTCATCAGGAAACAAAGCATAGAGAGCGCACTGAGAACTAACTGAGTGAGTCAAGTTTCATGCAGCTAGCACAAACCGTGTTTGATTTAGATGTTCAAAAGCATGTATCCCTATAGGGGAAAAGGTAGTAAAACCTAAATATTCAAAGTCATCCTGTAAAGGAATGATTCAATCTAACAGAACAAAATTTGTGCAGCCAAGCGCAACTGGTATACACATTTTTCCTACCAAGTATCAACAAGATAGGGTGACAAAATATTTGCTGAGGTTTCAGTAATCTCTGAGTTTTTTGGAAGCTTGGTGAATACTTTCCAAAGAAAGTGTGTTTTCCTTGCCTCTGCTTAGGGCTACTTCAACAGGGAACAAGGCATAGAGGGTGCACTGAGAACTAGTTGAGTGAGTCAAGTTACAAGCACACAGCAAAAACCATGTTTGATTTAGAGTTCCAAATGCATGTATCCCTATAGGGGAAAATGAAGTGAAACCTAAAAATTCAAAGTTTTCCTGCAAACGAACGTTTCAATCGAGAAGCACGAATTTTGAACAGCCAAGGACAACTTGTATAGTTATCTCTCCTGTCGAAAGTCAAGAAGATCGGGTGAAACAATATTAGCTGAGATTCCAGTAAACTCATAGTACTACGGAAGCTCTGCAAACACTTTAAAATAAAAGTATATTTTCCTTGTCGCTGCTTAGTGCTACTTCATGAGGAAACAATGCATAGAGAGTGCACTGAGAACTAACTGAGTGAGTCAAGTTTCATGCAGCCAGCACAAACCCGTTTGATTTAGATGTTCAAAAGCATGTATCCCTATAGGGGAAAAGGTAGTAAAACCTAAATATTCAAAGTCATCCTGCAAAGGAATGATTCAACCTAGCAGAACAAAATTTGTGCAGCCAAGCGCAACTGGTATACACATTTTTCCTACCAAGTATCAACAAGATAGGGTGACAAAATATTTGCTGAGGTTTCAGTAATCTCTGAGATTTTGGAAGCTCGGTGAATACTTTCCAAAGAAAGTGTGTTTTCCTTGCCTCTGCTTAGGGCTACTTCAACAGGGAACAAGGCATAGAGAGTGCACTGAGAACTAGTTGAGGGAGTCAAGTTACAAGCACACAGCAAAAACCGTGTTTGATTTAGTGTTCCAAATGCATGTATCCCTTTTGGGGAAAATGAAGTGAAACCTAAAAATTCAAAGTTTTCCTGCAAACGAACGTTTCAATAGAGAAGCATGAAATGTGAACAGCCAAGGACAACTTGTATAGTTATCTCTCCTGTCAAATATCAAGAAGATCGGGTGAAACAATATTAGCTGATATTCCAGTAAACTCCTAGTACTACGGAAGCTCTGCAAACACTTTAAAATGAAAGTGTATTTTCCTTACCGCTGCTTAGGGCTACTTCATCAGGAAACAAAGCATAGAGAGCGCACTGAGAACTAACTGAGTGAGTCAAGTTTAATGCAGCTAGCACAAACCGTGTTTGATTTAGATGTTCAAAAGCATGTATCCCTATAGTGGAAAAGGTAGTAAAACCTAAATATTCAAAGTCATCCTGCAAAGGAATGATTCACCCTAGCAGAAAAAATTTGTGCAGCCAAGCACAACTATTATACACATTTTTCCTACCAAGTATCAACAAGATAGGGTGACAAAATATTTGCTGAGGTTCCAGTAATCTCTGAGTTTTTTGGAAGCTCGGTGAATACTTTCCAAAGAAAGTGTGTTCTCCTTGCCTCTGCTTAGGCCTACTTCAACAGGGAACAAGGCATAGAGAGTACACTCAGAACTAGTTGAATGAGTCAAGTTACAAGCACACAGCAAAAACCGTGTTTGATTTAGAGTTCCAAATGCATGTATCCCTATAGGGGAAAATGAAGTGAAACCTAAAAATTCAAAGTTTTCCTGCAAACGAACGTTTCGATCGATCTGCACGAAATTTGAACAGCCAAGGACAACTTGTATAGTTATCTCTCCTGTCGAATATCAAGAAGATCAGGTGAAAAAATATTAGCTGAGATTCCAGTAATCTCATAGTACTACGGAATCTCTGCATACACTTTAAATGTAAGTATATTAAAAAATAAAAATAAAAAAAATAAAGTATATTTTCCATGCTGCTGCTTAGTGCTACTTCATCAGGAAACAAAGCATAGTGAGTGCACTGAGAACTAACTGAGTGAGTCAAGTTTCATGCAGCTAGCACAAACCGTGTTTGATTTAGAGTTCCAAATGCATGTATCCCTATACGGGAAAATGAAGTGAAACCTAAAAATTCAAAGTTTTCCTGCAAACGAACCTTTCATTCGAGAAGCTCGAAATTTGAACAGTCAAGGACAACTTGTATAGTTATCTCTCCTGTCGAATATCAAGAAGATCGGGTGAAACAATAGTAGCTGAGATTCCAGTAAATTCATAGTACTACGGAAGCTCTGAAGACACTTTAAAATGAAAGTATATTTTCTTGCCGCTGCTTAGGGCTACTTCATCAGGAAACAAAGCATAGAGAGTGCACTGAGAACTAACTGAGTGAGTCAAGTTTCATGCAGCTGGCACAAACCGTGTTTGATTTAGAGTTCCAAATGCATGTATCCCTATACGGGAAAATGAAGTTAAACCTAAAAATTCAAAGTTTTCCTGCAAACGAACGTTTCAATCGAGAAGCACGAAATTTGAACAGTCAAGGACAACTTGTATAGTTATCTCTCCTGTCGAATATCAAGAAGATCGTGTGAAACAATATTAGCTGAGATTCCAGTAAATTCATAGTACTACGGAAGCTCTGCAAACACTTTAAAATGAAAGTATATTTTCCTTGCCGCTGCTTAGGGCTACTTCATCAGGAAACAAAGCATAGAGAGCGCACTGAGAACTAACTGAGTGAGTCAAGTTTCATACAGCTAGGACAAACCGTGTTTGATTTAGATGGTCGAAAGCATGTATCCCTATAGGGGAAAAGGTAGTAAAACCTAAATAGTCAAAGTCATCCTGCAAAGGAATGATTCAACGTAGCAGAACAAAATTTGTGCAGCCTAGCCCAACTGGTATACACATTTTTCCTACCAAGTATCAACAAGATAGGGTGACAAAATATTTGCTGATGTTTCGGTAATCTCTGAGTTTTTTGGAAGCTCGGTGAATACTTTCCAAAGAAAGTGTGTTTTCCTTGCCTCTGCTTAGGGCTACTTCAACAGGGAACAGGGAATAGAGAGTGCACTGAGAACTAGTTGAGTGAGTCAAGTTACAAGCACACAGCAAAAACCGTGTTTGATTTAGAGTTCCAAATGCATGTATCCCTAAATGGGAAAATGAAGTGAAACCTAAAAATTCAAAGTTTTCCTGCAAACGAACGTTTCAATCGAGAAGCACGAAATTTGAACAGCCAAGGACAACTTGTATAGTTATCTCTCCTGTCGAATATCAAGAAGATCGGGTGAAACAATATTAGCTGAGATTCCAGTAAACTCATAGTACAACGGAAGTTCTGCAAACACTTTAAAATGAAAGTATATTTTCCTTGCCGCTGCTCAGGGCTACTTCATCAGGAAACAAAGCATAGAGAGTGCAGTGAGAACTAACTGATTGAGTCAAGTTTCATGCAGCTAGTAGAAACCGTGTTTGAGTTAGAGTTCCAAATGCATGTACCCCTATAGAGGAAAATGAAGTGAAACCTAAGATTTCAAAGTCTTCCTGCAAAGGAATGACTCAACCTAGCAGAACAAAATTTGTGCAGCCAAGTGCAACTGGTATACACATTTTTCCTACAAGTATCAACAAGACAGAGTGACAAAATATTTGCTGAGTTTTCAGTAATCTCTGAGTTTTTTGGAAGCTCGGTGAATACTTTCCAAAGAAAGTGTGTTTTCCTTGCCTCTGCTTAGGGCTACTTCAACAGGGAACAAGGCATATAGAGTGCACTGAGAACTAGTTGAGTGAGTCAAGTTACGAGCACACAGGGCCAATACCGGTGAGTGATTTAGAGTTCCAAATGCATGTATCCCCTATAGGGGAAATGAAGTGAAAACCTAAAAATTCAAAGTTTTTCCGGCAAAACAGAACGTTTCAATCGAGAAGCACGCAATTTGAACAGCAAGGACCACTTGTATAGTTATCTCTCCTGTCAGAATTCAAAGAAGATCGGGTTGAAAAACAATATTAGCTGAGATTCCAGTAAACTCATAAGTACTAAGGAAGCTGGTGCAAACACTTTAAAATGAAAGTATATTTTCCTTGCCGCCTGCTCAGTGGCTACTTCATCAGGAAAGCAAAAGCCTAGAGAGCCGTCACTGAGAACTAAACTGAGTGAGTCAAGTGTCAAAGAGCAAGCTAGGCACCAAACCGTGTTTCGATTTTAGATGTTCAAGTAAGCATGTATCCCGTATAGGGGAAAAGGATAGTAAAAACCTAAATATTCAAAGTCATCCTGCAAAGGGATGATTCGAGCTCATGCAGGCGAGACAAAAATTTGATGCAGCCAAGCGCAACTGGTTATAACACATTTGTCCTACCAAGTATCAACAAGATAGGGTGACAATAATATTTGCTGAGGTTTCAGTAATTCTCTGAGTTTTTGGGAGCCTCGGTGAGAAAGACTTCCAAAGAAAAAGGGTTTTCCTTGCCTGTGCTTAGGGCTACTTCAACGGGCACAAGCGCCATAGAGAGTGCAACGGAGAACTAGTTGAGTGACGTCAAAGTTACGAGCACACGAGCGCAAAAACCGTGTTTTGATTTATAGAGTTCCAAAGGCATGTATCCCAATATGGGAAAATGAAAGTGAAACCTAAAAATTCAAAGTTTTCTCTGCAACACGAACGTTTGCAGATCTGAGAAGCTACGAAATTTGAACAGCCAAGGACAACTTGGTATAGTGTATCTCTCCTGAAAAAGAATGTCGAAAGTCAAGAAGAGATCGGGTGAAACCAATATTAGCCTTGAGATTCCCCAGTAAACCTCATAGTACTACCGGAAGCTCTGCAAACCACTTTTAAAATGAAATGTTAATTTTTCCTTGCCGCTGCTTTAGTGGCTACTTCATGAGGAAACAAAGCATAGGAGGAGCGCTACTGAGAACTAACTGAGTGAGTCAAGTTTCATGCAGCTCAGCCACAAACCGCGTTTGATTTAGATGTTCAAAAGCATGTATCACCTATAGGGGAAAGGTTAGTAAAACCTAAATATTGCAAAGTCATCCTGGCCAAAGGAATGATGTCAACCTAGCAGAACAAAATTTGTGCAGCGCCACGCGCAACTGGTTATACACATTTTTCCCTACCAAGGATCAACAAGATAGGGGTGACAAAATATTTGCTGAGGTTTTCAGTAATCTCTGAGTATTTTGGAAAGCTCGGTGAATACTTTTCCAATGAAAACAAGTTGTGTTTTCCTTGCCTCTGCTTAGGGCTACTTCAACAGGGAACAAGGCATAGAGAGTGCACTGAGAACTAGTTGAGTGAGTCAAGTTACGAGCACACAGCAAAAACCGTGTTTGATTTAGAGTTCCAAATGCATGTATCCCTATAGGGGAAAATGAAGTGAAACCTAAAAATTCAAAGTTTTCCTGCAAACGAACGTTTCAATCGAGAAGCACGAAATTTGAACAGCCAAGGACAACTTGTATAGTTATCTCTCCTGTCGAATATCAAGAAGATCGGGTGAAACAATATTAGCTGAGATTCCAGTAAACTCATAGTACTACGGAAGCTCTGCAAACACTTTAAAATGAAAGTATATTTTCCTTGCCGCTGCTTAGGGCTACTTCATCAGGAAACAAAGCATAGAGAGCGCACTGAGAACTAACTGAGTGAGTCAAGTTTCATGCAGCTAGCACAAACCGTGTTTGATTTAGATGTTCAAAAGCATGTATCCCTATAGGGGAAAAGGTAGTAAAACCTAAATATTCAAAGTCATCCTGCAAAGGAATGATTCAACCTAGCAGAACAAAATTTGTGCAGCCAAGCGCAACTGGTATACACATTTTTCCTACCAAGTATCAACAAGATAGTGTGACAAAATATTTGCTGAGGTTTCAGTAATCTCTGAGTTTTTTGGAAGCTCGGTGAATACTTTCCAAAGAAAGTGTGTTTTCCTTGCCTCTGCTTAGGGCTACTTCAACAGGGAACAAGGCATAGAGAGTGCACTGAGAACTCGTTGAGTGAGTCAAGTTACGAGCACACAGCAAAAACCGTGTTTGATTTAGAGTTCCAAATGCATGTATCCCTATAGGGGAAAATGAAGTGAAACCTAAAAATTCAAAGTTTTCCTGCAAACGAACGTTTCAATCGAGAAGCACGAAATTTGAACAGCCAAGGACAACTTGTATAGTTATCTCTCCTGTCGAATATCAAGAAGATCGGGTGAAACAATATTAGCTGAGATTCCAGTAAACTCATAGTACTACGGAAGCTCTGCAAACACTTTAAAATGAAAGTATATTTTCCTTGCCGCTGCTTAGGGCTACTTCATCAGGAAACAAAGCGTAGAGAGCGCACTGAGAACTAACTGAGTGAGTCAAGTTTCATGCAGCTAGCACAAACCGTGTTTGATTTAGATGTTCAAAAGCATGTATCCCTATAGGGGAAAAGGTAGTAAAACCTAAATATTCAAAGTCATCCTGCAAAGGAATGATTCAACCTAGCAGAACAAATTTTGTGCAGCCAAGCGCAACTGGTATACACATTTTTCCTACCAAGTATCAACAAGATAGGGTGACAAAATATTTGCTGACGTTTCAGTAATCTCTGAGTTTTTTGGAAGCTCGGTGAATACTTTCCAAAGAAAGTGTGTTTTCCTTGCCTCTGCTTAGGGCTACTTCAACAGGGAACAAGGCATAGAGAGTGCACTGAGAACTCGTTGAGTGAGTCAAGTTACGAGCACACAGCAAAAACCGTGTTTGATTTAGAGTTCCAAATGCATGTATCCCTATAGGGGAAAATGAAGTGAAACCTAAAAATTCAAAGTTTTCCTGCAAACGAACGTTTCAATCGAGAAGCACGAAATTTGAACAGCCAAGGACAACTAGTATAGTTATCTCTCCTGTCGAATATCAAGAAGATCGGGTGAAACAATATTAGCTGAGATTCCAGTAAACTCATAGTACTACGGAAGCTCTGCAAACACTTTAAAATGAAAGTATATTTTCCTTGCCGCTGCTTAGGGCTACTTCATCAGGAAACAAAGCATAGAGAGCGCACTGAGAACTAACTGAGTGAGTCAAGTTTCATGCAGCTAGCACAAACCGTGTTTGATTTAGATGTTCAAAAGCATGTATCCCTATAGGGGAAAAGGTAGTAAAACCTAAATATTCAAAGTCATCCTGCAAAGGAATGATTCAACCTAGCAGAACAAATTTGTGCAGCCAAGCGCAACTGGTATACACATTTTTCCTACCAAGTATCAACAAGATAGGGTGACAAAATATTTGCTGAGGTTTCAGTAATCTCTGAGTTTTTTGGAAGCTCGGTGAATACTTTCCAAAGAAAGTGTGTTTTCCTTGCCTCTGCTTAGGGCTACTTCAACAGGGAACAAGGCATAGAGAGTGCACTGAGAACTCGTTGAGTGAGTCAAGTTACGAGCACACAGCAAAAACCGTGTTTGATTTAGAGTTCCAAATGCATGTATCCCTATAGGGGAAAATGAAGTGAAACCTAAAAATTCAAAGTTTTCCAGCAAACGAACGTTTCAATCGAGAAGCACGAAATTTGAACAGCCAAGGACAACTTGTATAGTTATCTCTCCTGTCGAATATCAAGAAGATCGGGTGAAACAATATTAGCTGAGATTCCAGTAAACTCATAGTACTACGGAAGCTCTGCAAACACTTTAAAATGAAAGTATATTTTCCTTGCCGCTGCTTAGGGCTACTTCATCATTAAACAAAGCATAGAGAGCGCACTGAGAACTAACTGAGTGAGTCAAGTTTCATGCAGCTAGCACAAACCGTGTTTGATTTAGATGTTCAAAAGCATGTATCCCTATAGGGGAAAAGGTAGTAAAACCTAAATATTCAAAGTCATCCTGCAAAGGAATGATTCAACCTAGCAGAACAAATTTTGTGCAGCCAAGCGCAACTGGTATACACATTTTTCCTACCAAGTATCAACAAGATAGGGTGACAAAATATTTGCTGAGGTTTCAGTAATCTCTGAGTTTTTTGGAAGCTCGGTGAATACTTTCCAAAGAAAGTGTGTTTTCCTTGCCTCTGCTTAGGGCTACTTCAACAGGGAACAAGGCATAGAGAGTGCACTGAGAACTCGTTGAGTGAGTCAAGTTACGAGCACACAGCAAAAACCGTGTTTGATTTAGAGTTCCAAATGCATGTATCCCTATAGGGGAAAATGAAGTGAAACCTAAAAATTCAAAGTTTTCCTGCAAACGAACGTTTCAATCGAGAAGCACGAAATTTGAACAGCCAAGGACAACTTGTATAGTTATCTCTCCTGTCGAATATCAAGAAGATCGGGTGAAACAATATTAGCTGAGATTCCAGTAAACTCATAGTACTACGGAAGCTCTGCAAACACTTTAAAATGAAAGTATATTTTCCTTGCCGCTGCTTAGGGCTACTTCATCAGGAAACAAAGCATAGAGAGCGCACTGAGAACTAACTGAGTGAGTCAAGTTTCATGCAGCTAGCACAAACCGTGTTTGATTTAGATGTTCAAAAGCATGTATCCCTATAGGGGAAAAGGTAGTAAAACCTAAATATTCAAAGTCATCCTGCAAAGGAATGATTCAACCTAGCAGAACAAATTTTGTGCAGCCAAGCGCAACTGGTATACACATTTTTCCTACCAAGTATCAACAAGATAGGGTGACAAAATATTTGCTGAGGTTTCAGTAATCTCTGAGTTTTTTGGAAGCTCGGTGAATACTTTCCAAAGAAAGTGTGTTTTCCTTGCCTCTGCTTAGGGCTACTTCAACAGGGAACAAGGCATAGAGAGTGCACTGAGAACTCGTTGAGTGAGTCAAGTTACGAGCACACAGCAAAAACCGTGTTTGATTTAGAGTTCCAAATGCATGTATCCCTATAGGGGAAAATGAAGTGAAACCTAAAAATTCAAAGTTTTCCTGCAAACGAACGTTTCAATCGAGAAGCACGAAATTTGAACAGCCAAGGACAACTTGTATAGTTATCTCTCCTGTCGAATATCAAGAAGATCGGGTGAAACAATATTAGCTGAGATTCCAGTAAACTCATAGTACTACGGAAGCTCTGCAAACACTTTAAAATGAAAGTATATTTTCCTTGCCGCTGCTTAGGGCTACTTCATCAGGAAACAAAGCATAGAGAGCGCACTGAGAACTAACTGAGTGAGTCAAGTTTCATGCAGCTAGCACAAACCGTGTTTGATTTAGATGTTCAAAAGCATGTATCCCTATAGGGGAAAAGGTAGTAAAACCTAAATATTCAAAGTCATCCTGCAAAGGAATGATTCAACCTAGCAGAACAAATTTTGTGCAGCCAAGCGCAACTGGTATACACATTTTTCCTACCAAGTATCAACAAGATAGGGTGACAAAATATTTGCTGAGGTTTCAGTAATCTCTGAGTTTTTTGGAAGCTCGGTGAATACTTTCCAAAGAAAGTGTGTTTTCCTTGCCTCTGCTTAGGGCTACTTCAACAGGGAACAAGGCATAGAGAGTGCACTGAGAACTCGTTGAGTGAGTCAAGTTACGAGCACACAGCAAAAACCGTGTTTGATTTAGAGTTCCAAATGCATGTATCCCTATAGGGGAAAATGAAGTGAAACCTAAAAATTCAAAGTTTTCCTGCAAACGAACGTTTCAATCGAGAAGCACGAAATTTGAACAGCCAAGGACAACTTGTATAGTTATCTCTCCTGTCGAATATCAAGAAGATCGGGTGAAACAATATTAGCTGAGATTCCAGTAAACTCATAGTACTACGGAAGCTCTGCAAACACTTTAAAATGAAAGTATATTTTCCTTGCCGCTGCTTAGGGCTACTTCATCAGGAAACAAAGCATAGAGAGCGCACTGAGAACTAACTGAGTGAGTCAAGTTTCATGCAGCTAGCACAAACCGTGTTTGATTTAGATGTTCAAAAGCATGTATCCCTATAGGGGAAAAGGTAGTAAAACCTAAATATTCAAAGTCATCCTGCAAAGGAATGATTCAACCTAGCAGAACAAATTTTGTGCAGCCAAGCGCAACTGGTATACACATTTTTCCTACCAAGTATCAACAAGATAGGGTGACAAAATATTTGCTGAGGTTTCAGTAATCTCTGAGTTTTTTGGAAGCTCGGTGAATACTTTCCAAAGAAAGTGTGTTTTCCTTGCCTCTGCTTAGGGCTACTTCAACAGGGAACAAGGCATAGAGAGTGCACTGAGAACTCGTTGAGTGAGTCAAGTTACGAGCACACAGCAAAAACCGTGTTTGATTTAGAGTTCCAAATGCATGTATCCCTATAGGGGAAAATGAAGTGAAACCTAAAAATTCAAAGTTTTCCTGCAAACGAACGTTTCAATCGAGAAGCACGAAATTTGAACAGCCAAGGACAACTTGTATAGTTATCTCTCCTGTCGAATATCAAGAAGATCGGGTGAAACAATATTAGCTGAGATTCCAGTAAACTCATAGTACTACGGAAGCTCTGCAAACACTTTAAAATGAAAGTATATTTTCCTTGCCGCTGCTTAGGGCTACTTCATCAGGAAACAAAGCATAGAGAGCGCACTGAGAACTAACTGAGTGAGTCAAGTTTCATGCAGCTAGCACAAACCGTGTTTGATTTAGATGTTCAAAAGCATGTATCCCTATAGGGGAAAAGGTAGTAAAACCTAAATATTCAAAGTCATCCTGCAAAGGAATGATTCAACCTAGCAGAACAAAATTTGTGCAGCCAAGCGCAACTGGTATACACATTTTTCCTACCAAGTATCAACAAGATAGGGTGACAAAATATTTGCTGAGGTTTCAGTAATCTCTGAGTTTTTTGGAAGCTCGGTGAATACTTTCCAAAGAAAGTGTGTTTTCCTTGCCTCTGCTTAGGGCTACTTCAACAGGGAACAAGGCATAGAGAGTGCACTGAGAACTCGTTGAGTGAGTCAAGTTACGAGCACACAGCAAAAACCGTGTTTGATTTAGAGTTCCAAATGCATGTATCCCTATAGGGGAAAATGAAGTGAAACCTAAAAATTCAAAGTTTTCCTGCAAACGAACGTTTCAATCGAGAAGCACGAAATTTGAACAGCCAAGGACAACTTGTATAGTTATCTCTCCTGTCGAATATCAAGAAGATCGGGTGAAACAATATTAGCTGAGATTCCAGTAAACTCATAGTACTACGGAAGCTCTGCAAACACTTTAAAATGAAAGTATATTTTCCTTGCCGCTGCTTAGGGCTACTTCATCAGGAAACAAAGCATAGAGAGCGCACTGAGAACTAACTGAGTGAGTCAAGTTTCATGCAGCTAGCACAAACCGTGTTTGATTTAGATGTTCAAAAGCATGTATCCCTATAGGGGAAAAGGTAGTAAAACCTAAATATTCAAAGTCATCCTGCAAAGGAATGATTCAACCTAGCAGAACAAATTTTGTGCAGCCAAGCGCAACTGGTATACACATTTTTCCTACCAAGTATCAACAAGATAGGGTGACAAAATATTTGCTGAGGTTTCAGTAATCTCTGAGTTTTTTGGAAGCTCGGTGAATACTTTCCAAAGAAAGTGTGTTTTCCTTGCCTCTGCTTAGGGCTACTTCAACAGGGAACAAGGCATAGAGAGTGCACTGAGAACTCGTTGAGTGAGTCAAGTTACGAGCACACAGCAAAAACCGTGTTTGATTTAGAGTTCCAAATGCATGTATCCCTATAGGGGAAAATGAAGTGAAACCTAAAAATTCAAAGTTTTCCTGCAAACGAACGTTTCAATCGAGAAGCACGAAATTTGAACAGCCAAGGACAACTTGTATAGTTATCTCTCCTGTCGAATATCAAGAAGATCGGGTGAAACAATATTAGCTGAGATTCCAGTAAACTCATAGTACTACGGAAGCTCTGCAAACACTTTAAAATGAAAGTATATTTTCCTTGCCGCTGCTTAGGGCTACTTCATCAGGAAACAAAGCATAGAGAGCGCACTGAGAACTAACTGAGTGAGTCAAGTTTCATGCAGCTAGCACAAACCGTGTTTGATTTAGATGTTCAAAAGCATGTATCCCTATAGGGGAAAAGGTAGTAAAACCTAAATATTCAAAGTCATCCTGCAAAGGAATGATTCAACCTAGCAGAACAAATTTGTGCAGCCAAGCGCAACTGGTATACACATTTTTCCTACCAAGTATCAACAAGATAGGGTGACAAAATATTTGCTGAGGTTTCAGTAATCTCTGAGTTTTTTGGAAGCTCGGTGAATACTTTCCAAAGAAAGTGTGTTTTCCTTGCCTCTGCTTAGGGCTACTTCAACAGGGAACAAGGCATAGAGAGTGCACTGAGAACTCGTTGAGTGAGTCAAGTTACGAGCACACAGCAAAAACCGTGTTTGATTTAGAGTTCCAAATGCATGTATCCCTATAGGGGAAAATGAAGTGAAACCTAAAAATTCAAAGTTTTCCTGCAAACGAACGTTTCAATCGAGAAGCACGAAATTTGAACAGCCAAGGACAACTTGTATAGTTATCTCTCCTGTCGAATATCAAGAAGATCGGGTGAAACAATATTAGCTGAGATTCCAGTAAACTCATAGTACTACGGAAGCTCTGCAAACACTTTAAAATGAAAGTATATTTTCCTTGCCGCTGCTTAGGGCTACTTCATCAGGAAACAAAGCATAGAGAGCGCACTGAGAACTAACTGAGTGAGTCAAGTTTCATGCAGCTAGCACAAACCGTGTTTGATTTAGATGTTCAAAAGCATGTACTCGGTGAATACTTTCCAAAGAAAGTGTGTTTTCCTTGCCTCTGCTTAGGGCTACTTCAACAGGGAACAAGGCATAGAGAGTGCACTGAGAACTCGTTGAGTGAGTCAAGTTACGAGCACACAGCAAAAACCGTGTTTGATTTAGAGTTCCAAATGCATGTATCCCTATAGGGGAAAATGAAGTGAAACCTAAAAATTCAAAGTTTTCCTGCAAACGAACGTTTCAATCGAGAAGCACGAAATTTGAACAGCCAAGGACAACTTGTATAGTTATCTCTCCTGTCGAATATCAAGAAGATCGGGTGAAACAATATTAGCTGAGATTCCAGTAAACTCATAGTACTACGGAAGCTCTGCAAACACTTTAAAATGAAAGTATATTTTCCTTGCCGCTGCTTAGGGCTACTTCATCAGGAAACAAAGCATAGAGAGCGCACTGAGAACTAACTGAGTGAGTCAAGTTTCATGCAGCTAGCACAAACCGTGTTTGATTTAGATGTTCAAAAGCATGTATCCCTATAGGGGAAAAGGTAGTAAAACCTAAATATTCAAAGTCATCCTGCAAAGGAATGATTCAACCTAGCAGAACAAATTTTGTGCAGCCAAGCGCAACTGGTATACACATTTTTCCTACCAAGTATCAACAAGATAGGGTGACAAAATATTTGCTGAGGTTTCAGTAATCTCTGAGTTTTTTGGAAGCTCGGTGAATACTTTCCAAAGAAAGTGTGTTTTCCTTGCCTCTGCTTAGGGCTACTTCAACAGGGAACAAGGCATAGAGAGTGCACTGAGAACTCGTTGAGTGAGTCAAGTTACGAGCACACAGCAAAAACCGTGTTTGATTTAGAGTTCCAAATGCATGTATCCCTATAGGGGAAAATGAAGTGAAACCTAAAAATTCAAAGTTTTCCTGCAAACGAACGTTTCAATCGAGAAGCACGAAATTTGAACAGCCAAGGACAACTTGTATAGTTATCTCTCCTGTCGAATATCAAGAAGATCGGGTGAAACAATATTAGCTGAGATTCCAGTAAACTCATAGTACTACGGAAGCTCTGCAAACACTTTAAAATGAAAGTATATTTTCCTTGCCGCTGCTTAGGGCTACTTCATCAGGAAACAAAGCATAGAGAGCGCACTGAGAACTAACTGAGTGAGTCAAGTTTCATGCAGCTAGCACAAACCGTGTTTGATTTAGATGTTCAAAAGCATGTATCCCTATAGGGGAAAAGGTAGTAAAACCTAAATATTCAAAGTCATCCTGCAAAGGAATGATTCAACCTAGCAGAACAAAATTTGTGCAGCCAAGCGCAACTGGTATACACATTTTTCCTACCAAGTATCAACAAGATAGGGTGACAAAATATTTGCTGAGGTTTCAGTAATCTCTGAGTTTTTTGGAAGCTCGGTGAATACTTTCCAAAGAAAGTGTGTTTTCCTTGCCTCTGCTTAGGGCTACTTCAACAGGGAACAAGGCATAGAGAGTGCACTGAGAACTCGTTGAGTGAGTCAAGTTACGAGCACACAGCAAAAACCGTGTTTGATTTAGAGTTCCAAATGCATGTATCCCTATAGGGGAAAATGAAGTGAAACCTAAAAATTCAAAGTTTTCCTGCAAACGAACGTTTCAATCGAGAAGCACGAAATTTGAACAGCCAAGGACAACTTGTATAGTTATCTCTCCTGTCGAATATCAAGAAGATCGGGTGAAACAATATTAGCTGAGATTCCAGTAAACTCATAGTACTACGGAAGCTCTGCAAACACTTTAAAATGAAAGTATATTTTCCTTGCCGCTGCTTAGGGCTACTTCATCAGGAAACAAAGCATAGAGAGCGCACTGAGAACTAACTGAGTGAGTCAAGTTTCATGCAGCTAGCACAAACCGTGTTTGATTTAGATGTTCAAAAGCATGTATCCCTATAGGGGAAAAGGTAGTAAAACCTAAATATTCAAAGTCATCCTGCAAAGGAATGATTCAACCTAGCAGAACAAATTTTGTGCAGCCAAGCGCAACTGGTATACACATTTTTCCTACCAAGTATCAACAAGATAGGGTGACAAAATATTTGCTGAGGTTTCAGTAATCTCTGAGTTTTTTGGAAGCTCGGTGAATACTTTCCAAAGAAAGTGTGTTTTCCTTGCCTCTGCTTAGGGCTACTTCAACAGGGAACAAGGCATAGAGAGTGCACTGAGAACTCGTTGAGTGAGTCAAGTTACGAGCACACAGCAAAAACCGTGTTTGATTTAGAGTTCCAAATGCATGTATCCCTATAGGGGAAAATGAAGTGAAACCTAAAAATTCAAAGTTTTCCTGCAAACGAACGTTTCAATCGAGAAGCACGAAATTTGAACAGCCAAGGACAACTTGTATAGTTATCTCTCCTGTCGAATATCAAGAAGATCGGGTGAAACAATATTAGCTGAGATTCCAGTAAACTCATAGTACTACGGAAGCTCTGCAAACACTTTAAAATGAAAGTATATTTTCCTTGCCGCTGCTTAGGGCTACTTCATCAGGAAACAAAGCATAGAGAGCGCACTGAGAACTAACTGAGTGAGTCAAGTTTCATGCAGCTAGCACAAACCGTGTTTGATTTAGATGTTCAAAAGCATGTATCCCTATAGGGGAAAAGGTAGTAAAACCTAAATATTCAAAGTCATCCTGCAAAGGAATGATTCAACCTAGCAGAACAAAATTTGTGCAGCCAAGCGCAACTGGTATACACATTTTTCCTACCAAGTATCAACAAGATAGGGTGACAAAATATTTGCTGAGGTTTCAGTAATCTCTGAGTTTTTTGGAAGCTCGGTGAATACTTTCCAAAGAAAGTGTGTTTTCCTTGCCTCTGCTTAGGGCTACTTCAACAGGGAACAAGGCATAGAGAGTGCACTGAGAACTCGTTGAGTGAGTCAAGTTACGAGCACACAGCAAAAACCGTGTTTGATTTAGAGTTCCAAATGCATGTATCCCTATAGGGGAAAATGAAGTGAAACCTAAAAATTCAAAGTTTTCCTGCAAACGAACGTTTCAATCGAGAAGCACGAAATTTGAACAGCCAAGGACAACTTGTATAGTTATCTCTCCTGTCGAATATCAAGAAGATCGGGTGAAACAATATTAGCTGAGATTCCAGTAAACTCATAGTACTACGGAAGCTCTGCAAACACTTTAAAATGAAAGTATATTTTCCTTGCCGCTGCTTAGGGCTACTTCATCAGGAAACAAAGCATAGAGAGCGCACTGAGAACTAACTGAGTGAGTCAAGTTTCATGCAGCTAGCACAAACCGTGTTTGATTTAGATGTTCAAAAGCATGTATCCCTATAGGGGAAAAGGTAGTAAAACCTAAATATTCAAAGTCATCCTGCAAAGGAATGATTCAACCTAGCAGAACAAATTTTGTGCAGCCAAGCGCAACTGGTATACACATTTTTCCTACCAAGTATCAACAAGATAGGGTGACAAAATATTTGCTGAGGTTTCAGTAATCTCTGAGTTTTTTGGAAGCTCGGTGAATACTTTCCAAAGAAAGTGTGTTTTCCTTGCCTCTGCTTAGGGCTACTTCAACAGGGAACAAGGCATAGAGAGTGCACTGAGAACTCGTTGAGTGAGTCAAGTTACGAGCACACAGCAAAAACCGTGTTTGATTTAGAGTTCCAAATGCATGTATCCCTATAGGGGAAAATGAAGTGAAACCTAAAAATTCAAAGTTTTCCTGCAAACGAACGTTTCAATCGAGAAGCACGAAATTTGAACAGCCAAGGACAACTTGTATAGTTATCTCTCCTGTCGAATATCAAGAAGATCGGGTGAAACAATATTAGCTGAGATTCCAGTAAACTCATAGTACTACGGAAGCTCTGCAAACACTTTAAAATGAAAGTATATTTTCCTTGCCGCTGCTTAGGGCTACTTCATCAGGAAACAAAGCATAGAGAGCGCACTGAGAACTAACTGAGTGAGTCAAGTTTCATGCAGCTAGCACAAACCGTGTTTGATTTAGATGTTCAAAAGCATGTATCCCTATAGGGGAAAAGGTAGTAAAACCTAAATATTCAAAGTCATCCTGCAAAGGAATGATTCAACCTAGCAGAACAAAATTTGTGCAGCCAAGCGCAACTGGTATACACATTTTTCCTACCAAGTATCAACAAGATAGGGTGACAAAATATTTGCTGAGGTTTCAGTAATCTCTGAGTTTTTTGGAAGCTCGGTGAATACTTTCCAAAGAAAGTGTGTTTTCCTTGCCTCTGCTTAGGGCTACTTCAACAGGGAACAAGGCATAGAGAGTGCACTGAGAACTCGTTGAGTGAGTCAAGTTACGAGCACACAGCAAAAACCGTGTTTGATTTAGAGTTCCAAATGCATGTATCCCTATAGGGGAAAATGAAGTGAAACCTAAAAATTCAAAGTTTTCCTGCAAACGAACGTTTCAATCGAGAAGCACGAAATTTGAACAGCCAAGGACAACTTGTATAGTTATCTCTCCTGTCGAATATCAAGAAGATCGGGTGAAACAATATTAGCTGAGATTCCAGTAAACTCATAGTACTACGGAAGCTCTGCAAACACTTTAAAATGAAAGTATATTTTCCTTGCCGCTGCTTAGGGCTACTTCATCAGGAAACAAAGCATAGAGAGCGCACTGAGAACTAACTGAGTGAGTCAAGTTTCATGCAGCTAGCACAAACCGTGTTTGATTTAGATGTTCAAAAGCATGTATCCCTATAGGGGAAAAGGTAGTAAAACCTAAATATTCAAAGTCATCCTGCAAAGGAATGATTCAACCTAGCAGAACAAATTTGTGCAGCCAAGCGCAACTGGTATACACATTTTTCCTACCAAGTATCAACAAGATAGGGTGACAAAATATTTGCTGAGGTTTCAGTAATCTCTGAGTTTTTTGGAAGCTCGGTGAATACTTTCCAAAGAAAGTGTGTTTTCCTTGCCTCTGCTTAGGGCTACTTCAACAGGGAACAAGGCATAGAGAGTGCACTGAGAACTCGTTGAGTGAGTCAAGTTACGAGCACACAGCAAAAACCGTGTTTGATTTAGAGTTCCAAATGCATGTATCCCTATAGGGGAAAATGAAGTGAAACCTAAAAATTCAAAGTTTTCCTGCAAACGAACGTTTCAATCGAGAAGCACGAAATTTGAACAGCCAAGGACAACTTGTATAGTTATCTCTCCTGTCGAATATCAAGAAGATCGGGTGAAACAATATTAGCTGAGATTCCAGTAAACTCATAGTACTACGGAAGCTCTGCAAACACTTTAAAATGAAAGTATATTTTCCTTGCCGCTGCTTAGGGCTACTTCATCAGGAAACAAAGCATAGAGAGCGCACTGAGAACTAACTGAGTGAGTCAAGTTTCATGCAGCTAGCACAAACCGTGTTTGATTTAGATGTTCAAAAGCATGTATCCCTATAGGGGAAAAGGTAGTAAAACCTAAATATTCAAAGTCATCCTGCAAAGGAATGATTCAACCTAGCAGAACAAATTTTGTGCAGCCAAGCGCAACTGGTATACACATTTTTCCTACCAAGTATCAACAAGATAGGGTGACAAAATATTTGCTGAGGTTTCAGTAATCTCTGAGTTTTTTGGAAGCTCGGTGAATACTTTCCAAAGAAAGTGTGTTTTCCTTGCCTCTGCTTAGGGCTACTTCAACAGGGAACAAGGCATAGAGAGTGCACTGAGAACTAGTTGAGTGAGTCAAGTTACGCGCACACAGCAAAAATCCGTGTTTGGATTTTAGAGTTCCAAATGCAATGTATCCCTATAGGGGAAAATGAAGTGAAAACCTAAAAATACAAAGTGTTTCCCTGCAGAACGAACGGTTTCGATCGAGAAGCCACGACATTTGAACAGTCCCACCCAGGACAACTTGTACTAGTTCAGTCTCTCCTGTCGCGAATGTCAAGAAGATCGGGTGAGTGTTTAACAATATTAGCTGAGCATCCCGTCAAACTCATCGTAACTCACGGAAGCTCTGCAAACACTTTAAAATGAAAGTAGATTTTGCTTGCGGCTGCTGCAGGGCTTACTTGATCGGGAAACAAAGCAATGAGAGAGCGCACGTGAGAACTAACTGAGTGAGTCAAGGTTCAGGCAGCCTAGCACAAAGCGGGGTTTTGATTTAGATGTTTCAAAAGCATTTATTCCTATAGATGGGCAAAGGTAGTAAAACCTAAATATTCAAAAGTCATTCTGCAAAGGAATGCTTCAACCTTAGGCAGAAACAAAATGTGTGCAGCACGACGCGCAACTGGTATGCACATATTTTTCTGACCAAGTATCAACAAGATTAGGGTGACAAAATATTTGCTGAGGTTTCGAGTACTCCCTTGAGTTTTTTTGGAAGCTCGGGGAATACTTTCCCAAAGAAAGTAGTGTTGTTCCTTGCCTCTGCTTAGGCTACTTCAACAGGGAACAAGGACAAAGAGCAGTGCACTGCGAAACTAGTTGAGTGAGTCACGTGTACGAGCCACACAGCAAACACCGGTGGTTTGATTTAGAGTTTCCAAATGCATGTATCCCTAGAGGGGAACATGGGACGTGACACCTACACAATTCAAAGTATTCCAGCAAACGAACGTTTGCAATCGAGAAGCACGAAATTGACCAGCCAAGGACACGAACTTGTATCGTTATCTCTTCCGGTCAAATATGCAGAAGATCGGGGAAACAATATAAGCTGAGATTCCAAGTAAACTCATAGTACTACGGAAGCTCTGCACACCACTTTAAAATGGAAAGTATATTTTCCTTGCCGCTGCTTAGGGCTACTTCATCAGGAAACAAAGCATAGAGAGCGCCCTGAGAACTAACGGAGTGAGTCAAGTTTCATGCAGCTGGCACAAACCGTGTTTGCCCTTAGTATGTTCAAAAGCATGTAATCCCTATAGGGGGAAAAGGTACGTAAACCTAAATATTCAAAGTCATCCTGCAAGGAAGGTATTCAACCAGGCAGAACAAAATTTGTGCAGCCAAGGCGGCAACTGGTATAACACATTTTTCCTACCCAACGTATCCACAAGATAGGGTGAACAAACTAGTTGCCTGAGTTTTCAGTAATCTCTGAGTTTTTTGGAGCTCGGTGAGATACCCTTTTTTTCCCAAGAAAGTGTGTTTTTTCCCGCTTGCCTCTGCTTAAGGTCTACTTCCAACAGGGAACAAGGCATAGAGAGCGCCCTGAGAACTAGTTTGAGTGAGTCAAGTTACGAGCACAACACAGCAAAAACCGGTGTTTGATTTAGGAGTTCCCAATGGCATGTAATCCCCTATAGGGGACAAATGAAGTGAAACCTAAAAAATTCAAAGTTTCTCCTGCACAGCGAACGTTTTTTTTCCCAAATCGAGAAGCACGAAATTTGAACAGCCAAGGAACAACTTGTAACAGTTATCTCCCCTGTCAACTATCAAGAAAGATCGGGTGAAACACGATTAGCTGAGATTCCAGTAAACTCATAGTACTACGGAAGCTCCAGCAAACAGCTTGTAAAATGAAAGTATCATATTTCCTTGCCGCTGCTGAGGGCTACGTCCCTCAGGAAACAAGCAAAGAGAGCGCACTGGGAGAACTAACTGAGTGAGGTCCAAGTGTCGCTGCGAGCTAGCAGAAACCGAGTTTGATTTACATGTTGCAAAGCATGTATCCCTATAGGGTAAAAGGTATACAACCTATAATAATTTCACAAGGTCAAAACCTGCGAAGGAATGGATTCAACCTAGCAGAACCAAATATGTGCCGCCAAGCGCAACTGGTATACACATTGTTCCTACCAAGTATCAACAAGATAGGGTGACAAGATATTAGTTGCTGGAGGTTTCAGTAATGCTCTGAGTTTTTGTGGGAAGCTCGTGAAGTACTTTCCAAAGAAAGTGTGATTTCCTTGGCTCTGCTTTTGGGCTACTTCAAGCTAGGGACACAAGGCATAGAGAGTGCACAGAGACCTCGTTGAAGTGAGTCAGTTACGAGCACACAGCAAAAACCGTCGTTTGATTGAGGGATCCAAGTGCATGTATACCGTATAGTGGGAAACTGAAGTGAAAACCTAAAAATTCACCGTTTTCCTGCGAAACGAACGTTTCAAATCGAGAAAGCAGAAATTTTGCAACAGCCAAGGACAACGTGTACAGTTTTGTCTCCTCCTGTCAAATATCCAGAAGATCGGGTGAAAACAATATTTAGCTGAGATTCCAGTAAACACATAGGGACTAAAATACGGAAGCTCGCGAAACACTTTAAAATGAAAGTATATTTTCACGTGCCGCCGCTGCTGAGGGCTACTTCCATCAGGAAACAAAGCCATAGGAGATGCGCACTGGAGAACTAACTGAGTGAGTCAAGTTTCATGCAGCTAGCACAAACCGTGTTTGATTACATGTTCAAAAGCATGTGTCCCTATAGGGAAAGGTAGTAAAAACCTAAATATTCAAAGTCATCCTGCAAAGGAATGATTCAACCTTAGCAGAAACAAAATTTGTGCAGCCAAGCGCACTGGTATACACATTTTTCCTACCAAGTATCAACAAGATAGGGTGACAAAATATTTGCTGAGGTTTCAGTAATCTCTGAGTTTTTTGGAAGCTCGGGAATACTTTCCAAAGAAGTGTGTTTTCCTTGCCTCTGCTTAGGCTACTTCAACAGGGAACAAGGCAATAGAGAGTGCACTGAGAACTCGTTGGTGAGTCAAGTTACGAGCACACAGCAAAACCGTGTTTGATTTAGAGTTCCAAATGCATGTATCCTAGTAGGGGAAAATGAAGTGAAACCTAAAAATTCAAAGTTTCCTGCAAACGAACGTTTCAATCGAGAAGCACGAAATTTGAACAGCCAAGGAAAACTTGTACAGTTATCTCTCCTGTCAAAATCAGAAGATCGGGTGAAACAATTTAGCTGAGATTCCAGTAAACTCATAGTACTACGAAGCTCTGCAAACACTTTAAAATGAAAGTATATTTTCCTGGCCGCTGCTTAGGGCAACTTCATCAGAAACAAGCATAGAGAGCGCACTGAGAACTAACTGAGTAGTCAAGTTTCATGCAGCTACACAAACCGTGTTTTATTTAGATGTTCAAAAGCATGTATCCCTATAGGGGAAAAGGTAGTAGAAACCTAATATTCAAAGTCATCCTGCAAAGGAATGATTCAACCTAGCAGAACAAAATTTTGTGCAGCCAGCGCAACTGGTATACACATTTTTCCTACCAAGTATCACAAGATAGGGTGACAAAAATATTTGCTGAGTTTTCAGTAATCTCTGAGTTTTTTGGAAGCTCGGTGAATCTTCCAAAGAAAGTGTGTTTTCCTTGCCTCTGCTTAGGGCTACTTCAACAGGGAACAGGGCATAGAGAGTGCACTGAGAACTAGTTGAGTGAGTCAAGTTACGAGCACACAGCAAAAACCGTGTTTGATTTCGAGTTCCAAATGCATGTATCCCTATAGGGAAAATGAAGTGAAACCTAAAATTCAAAGTTTTTCCTGCAAACGAACGTTTCAATCGAGAAGCACGAAATTTGAACAGCCAAGGACAACTTGTATAGTTATCTCTCCTGTGGAATGTCAAGAAGATCGGGTGAAACAATATTAGCTGAGATTCCAGTAAACTCATCGTACTACGGAAGCTCTGCAAACACTTTAAAATGAAAGTAATATTTTCCTTCCGCTGCTTAGGGCTACTTGATCAGGAAACAAAGCATAGAGAGCGCACTGAGAACTAACTGAGTGAGTCAAGTTTCATGCAGCTAGCACAAACCGTGTTTGATTTAGATGTTCGAAAAGCATGTATCCCTATAGGGGAAAGGTAGAAAACCTAAATATTCAAAGTCATCCTGCAAGGAATGATTCAAACTAGCAGAACAAAATTTGTGCAGCCAAGCGCAACTGGTATACACATTTTTCCTACCAAGTATCAACAAGATAGGGTGACAAAATATTTGCTGAGGTTTCAGTAATCTCTGAGTTTTTGGAAGCTCGGTGAATACTTTCCAAAGAAAGTGTGTTTTCCTTGCCTCTGCTTAGGGCTACTTCAACAGGGAACAGGGCATAGAGAGTGCACTGAGAACTAGTTGAGTGAGTCAAGGTTCGAGCACACAGCAAAAACCGTGTTTGATTTAGAGTTCCAAATGCATGTATCCCTATAGGGGAAAATGAAGTGAAACCTAAAAATTCAAAGTTTTCCTGCAAACGAACGTTTCAATCGAGAAGCACGAAATTTGAACAGCCAAGGACAACTTGTACAGTTATCTCTCCTGTCAAATATCAAGAAGATCGGGTGAAACAATATTAGCTGAGATTCCAGTAAACTCATAGTACTACGAAACTCTGCAAACACATTAAAATGAAAGTATATTTTCCTTGCCGCTGCTTATGCTACTTCATCAGGAAACAAAGCATAGAGAGTGCACTGAGAACTAACTGAGTGAGTCAAGTTTCATGCAGCTAGCACAAACCGTGTTTGATTTAGATGTTCAAAAGCATGTATCCCTATAGGGGAAAAGGTAGTAAAAACCTAAATATTCAAAGTCATCCTGCAAAGGAATGATTCAACCTAGCAGAACAAATTTGTGCAGCCAAGCGCAACTGGTATACACATTTTTCCTACCAAGTATCAACAAGATAGGGTGACAAAATATTTGCTGAGGTTTCAGTAATCTCTGAGTTTTTGGAAGCTCGGAGAATACTTTCCAAAGAAAGTGTGTTTTCCTTGCCTCTGCTTAGGGCTACTTCAACAGGGAACAAGGCATAGAGAGTGCACTGAGAACTCGTTGAGTGAGTCAAGTTACGAGCACACAGCAAAATCCGTGTTTGATTTAGAGTTCCAAAAGCATGTATCACTATAGGGGAAAATGAAGTGAAACCTAAAAATTCAAAGTTTTCCTGCAAACGAACGTTTCAATCGAGAGGCACGAAATTTGAACTGCCAAGGACAACTTGTATAGTTATCTCTCCTGTCAAAAGTCAAGAAGATCGGGTGAAACAATATTAGCTGAGATTCCAGTAAACTCATAGTACTACGGAAGCTCTGCAAACACTTTAAAATGTAAGTATATTTTCCTTGCCGCTGCTTAGGGCTACTTCATCAGAAACAAAGCATAGAGAGCGCACTGAGAACTAACTGAGTGAGTCAAGTTTCATGCAGCTAGCACAAACCGTGTTTGATTTAGATGTTCAAAAGCATGTATCCCTATATGGGAAAAGGTAGTAAAACCTAAATATTCAAAGTCATCCTGCAAAGGAATGATTCAACCTAGCAGAACAAAATTTGTGCAGCCAAGCGCAACTGGTATACACATTTTTCCTACCAAGTATCAACAAGATAGGGTGACAAAATATTTGCTGAGGTTCCAGTAATCTCTGAGTTTTTTGGAAGCTCGGTGAATACTTTCCAAAGAAAGTGTGTTCTCCTTGCCTCTGCTTTGGGCTACTTGAACAGGGAACAAGGCATAGAGAGTGCACTGAGAACTAGTTGAGTGAGTCAAGTTACGAGCACACAGCAAAAACCGTGTTTGATTTAGAGTTCCAAATGCATGTATCCCTATAGGGGAAAATGAAGTGAAACCTAAAAATTCAAAGCTTTCCTGCAAACGAACGTTTCAATCGAGAAGCACGAAATTTGAGCAGCCAAGGACAACTTGTACAGTTATCTCTCCTGTCAAATATCAAGAAGATCGGGTGAAACAATATTAGCTGAGATTCCAGTAAACTCATAGTACTACTGAAACTCTGCAAACACTTTAAAATGAAAGTATATTTTCCTTGCCGCTGCTTAGGGCTACTTCATCAGGAAACAAAGCATAGATAGCGCACTGAGAACTAACTGAGTGAGTCAAGTTTCATGCACCTAGCACAAACCGTGTTTGATTTAGATGTTCAAAAGCATGTATCCCTATAGGGGAAAATGTAGTAAAACCTAAATATTCAAAGTCATCCTGCAAAGGAATGATTCATCCTAGCAGAACAAAATTTGTGCAGCCAAGTGCAACTGGTATACACATTTTTCCTACCAAGTATCAACAAGATAGGGTGACAAAATATTTGCTGAGTTTTCAGTAATCTATGAGTTTTTTGGAAGCTCGGTGAATACATTCCAAAGAAAGTGTGTTTTCCTTGCCTCTGCTTAGGGCTACTTCAACAGGGAAAAAGGCATAGAGAGTGCCCTGAAAACTAGTTGAGTGAGTCAAGTTACGAGCACACAGCAAAAACCGTGTTTGATTTAGAGTTCCAAATGCATGTATCCCTATAGGGGAAAATGAAGTGAAACCTAAAAATTCAAAGTTTTCCTGCAAACGAACGTTTCAATCGAGAAGCAAGAAATTTGAACAGCCAAGGACAACTTGTACAGTTATCTCTCCTGTCAAATATCAAGAAGATCGGGTGAAACAATATTAGCTGAGATTCCAGTAAACTCATAGTACTACGGAAGCTCTGCAAACACTTTAAAATGAAAGTATATTTTCCTTGCCGCTGCTTAGGGCTACTTCATCAGGAAACAAACATAGAGAGCGCACTGAGAACTAACTGAATGAGTCAAGTTTCATGCAGCTAGCACAAACCGTGTTTGATTTAGATGTTGAAAAGCATGTATCCCTATAGGGGAAAAGGTAGTAAAACCTAAATATTCAAAGTCATCCTGCGAAGGAATGATTCAAACTAGAAGAACCAAATATGTGCAGCCAAGCGAAACTGGTATACACATTTTTAATACCAAGTATCAACAAGATAGGGTGACAGAATAGTTGCTGAGGTTTCAGTAATCTCTGAGTTTTTTGGAATCTCGGTGAATACTTTCCAAAGAAAGTGTGTTTTCCTTGCCTCTGCTTTGGGCTACTTGAACAGGGAACAAGGCATAGAGAGTGCACAGAGAACTAGTTGAGTGAGTCAAGTTACGAGCACACAGCAAAAACCGTGTTTGATTTAGAGATCCAAATGCATGTATCCCTATAGGGGAAAATGAAGTGAAACCTAAAAATTCAAAGTTTTCCTGCAAACGAACGTTTCAATCGAGAAGCACGAAATTTGAACAGCCAAGGACAACTTGTACAGTTATCTCTCCTGTCAAATATCAAGAAGATCGGGTGAAACAATATTAGCTGAGATTCCAGTAAACACATAGTACTACGGAAGCTGAGCAAACACTTTAAAATGAAAGTATATTTTCCTTGCCGCTGCTGAGGGCTACTTCATCAGGAAACAAAGCATAGATAGCGCACTGAGAACTAACTGAGTGAGTCAAGTTTCATGCAGCTAGCACAAACCGTGTTTGATTTAGATGTTCAAAAGCATGTATCCCTATAGGGGAAAAGGTAGTAAAACCTAAATATTCAAAGTCATCCTGCAAAGCAATGATTCAACCTTACAGAACAAAATTTGTGCAGCCAAGCGCAACTGGTATACACATTTTTCCTACCAAGTATCAACAAGATAGGGTGACAAAATATTTGCTGATGTTTCGGTAATCTCTGAGTTTTTTGGAATCTCGGTGAATACTTTCCAAAGAAAGTGTGTTTTCCTTGCCTCTGCTTAGGGCTACTTCAACAGGGAACAGGGCATAGAGAGTGCACTGAGAACTAGTTGAGTGAGTCAAGTTACGAGCACACAGCAAAAACCGTGTTTGATTTAGAGTTCCAAATGCATGTATCCCTATAGGGGAAAATGAAGTGAAACCTAAAAATTCAAAGTTTTCCTGCAAACGAACGTTTCAATCGAGAGGCACGAAATTTGAACTGCCAAGGACAACTTGTATAGTTATCTCTCCTGTCAAAAGTCAAGAAGATCGGGTGAAACAATATTAGCTGAGATTCCAGTAAACTCATAGTACTACGGAAGCTCTGCAAACACTTTAAAATGTAAGTATATTTTCCTTGCCGCTGCTTAGGGCTACTTCATCAGAAACAAAGCATAGAGAGCGCACTGAGAACTAACTGAGTGAGTCAAGTTTCATGCAGCTAGCACAAACCGTGTTTGATTTAGATGTTCAAAAGCATGTATCCCTATATGGGAAAAGGTAGTAAAACCTAAATATTCAAAGTCATCCTGCAAAGGAATGATTCAACCTAGCAGAACAAAATTTGTGCAGCCAAGCGCAACTGGTGTACACATTTTTCCTATCAAGTATCAACAAGATAGGGTGACAAAATATTTGCTGAGGTTCCAGTAATCTCTGAGTTTTTTGGAAGCTCGGTGAATACTTTCCAAAGAAAGTGTGTTCTCCTTGCCTCTGCTTTGGGCTACTTGAACAGGGAACAAGGCATAGAGAGTGCACTGAGAACTAGTTGAGTGAGTCAAGTTACGAGCACACAGCAAAAACCGTGTTTGATTTAGAGTTCCAAATGCATGTATCCCTATAGGGGAAAATGAAGTGAAACCTAAAAATTCAAAGCTTTCCTGCAAACGAACGTTTCAATCGAGAAGCACGAAATTTGAGCAGCCAAGGACAACGTGTACAGTTATCTCTCCTGTCAAATATCAAGAAGATCGGGTGAAACAATATTAGCTGAGATTCCAGTAAACTCATAGTACTACTGAAACTCTGCAAACACTTTAAAATGAAAGTATATTTTCCTTGCCGCTGCTTAGGGCTACTTCATCAGGAAACAAAGCATAGATAGCGCACTGAGAACTAACTGAGTGAGTCAAGTTTCATGCACCTAGCACAAACCGTGTTTGATTTAGATGTTCAAAAGCATGTATCCCTATAGGGGAAAAGGTAGTAAAACCTAAATATTCAAAGTCATCCTGCAAAGGAATGATTCAACCTTACAGAACAAAATTTGTGCAGCCAAGCGCAACTGGTATACACATTTTTCCTACCAAGTATCAACAAGATAGGGTGACAAAATATTTGCTGATGTTTCGGTAATCTCTGAGTTTTTTGGAATCTCGGTGAATACTTTCCAAAGAAAGTGTGTTTTCCTTGCCTCTGCTTAGGGCTACTTCAACAGGGAACAGGGCATAGAGAGTGCACTGAGAACTAGTTGAGTGAGTCAAGTTACGAGCACACAGCAAAAACCGTGTTTGATTTAGAGTTCCAAATGCATGTATCCCTATAGGGGAAAATGAAGTGAAACCTAAAAATTCAAAGTTTTCCTGCAAACGAACGTTTCAATCGAGAGGCACGAAATTTGAACTGCCAAGGACAACTTGTATAGTTATCTCTCCTGTCAAAAGTCAAGAAGATCGGGTGAAACAATATTAGCTGAGATTCCAGTAAACTCATAGTACTACGGAAGCTCTGCAAACACTTTAAAATGTAAGTATATTTTCCTTGCCGCTGCTTAGGGCTACTTCATCAGAAACAAAGCATAGAGAGCGCACTGAGAACTAACTGAGTGAGTCAAGTTTCATGCAGCTAGCACAAACCGTGTTTGATTTAGATGTTCAAAAGCATGTATCCCTATATGGGAAAAGGTAGTAAAACCTAAATATTCAAAGTCATCCTGCAAAGGAATGATTCAACCTAGCAGAACAAAATTTGTGCAGCCAAGCGCAACTGGTGTACACATTTTTCCTACCAAGTATCAACAAGATAGGGTGACAAAATATTTGCTGAGGTTCCAGTAATCTCTGAGTTTTTTGGAAGCTCGGTGAATACTTTCCAAAGAAAGTGTGTTCTCCTTGCCTCTGCTTTGGGCTACTTGAACAGGGAACAAGGCATAGAGAGTGCACTGAGAACTAGTTGAGTGAGTCAAGTTACGAGCACACAGCAAAAACCGTGTTTGATTTAGAGTTCCAAATGCATGTATCCCTATAGGGGAAAATGAAGTGAAACCTAAAAATTCAAAGCTTTCCTGCAAACGAACGTTTCAATCGAGAAGCACGAAATTTGAGCAGCCAAGGACAACTTGTACAGTTATCTCTCCTGTCAAATATCAAGAAGATCGGGTGAAACAATATTAGCTGAGATTCCAGTAAACTCATAGTACTACGGAAGCTCTGCAAACACTTTAAAATGAAAGTATATTTTCCTTGCCGCTGCTTAGGGCTACTTCATCAGGAAACAAACATAGAGAGCGCACTGAGAACTAACTGAATGAGTCAAGTTTCATGCAGCTAGCACAAACCGTGTTTGATTTAGATGTTGAAAAGCATGTATCCCTATAGGGGAAAAGGTAGTAAAACCTAAATATTCAAAGTCATCCTGCGAAGGAATGATTCAAACTAGAAGAACCAAATATGTGCAGCCAAGCGAAACTGGTATACACATTTTTAATACCAAGTATCAACAAGATAGGGTGACAGAATAGTTGCTGAGGTTTCAGTAATCTCTGAGTTTTTTGGAATCTCGGTGAATACTTTCCAAAGAAAGTGTGTTTTCCTTGCCTCTGCTTTGGGCTACTTGAACAGGGAACAAGGCATAGAGAGTGCACAGAGAACTAGTTGAGTGAGTCAAGTTACGAGCACACAGCAAAAACCGTGTTTGATTTAGAGATCCAAATGCATGTATCCCTATAGGGGAAAATGAAGTGAAACCTAAAAATTCAAAGTTTTCCTGCAAACGAACGTTTCAATCGAGAAGCACGAAATTTGAACAGCCAAGGGCAACTTGTACAGTTATCTCTCCTGTCAAATATCAAGAAGATCGGGTGAAACAATATTAGCTGAGATTCCAGTAAACACATAGTACTACGGAAGCTGAGCAAACACTTTAAAATGAAAGTATATTTTCCTTGCCGCTGCTGAGGGCTACTTCATCAGGAAACAAAGCATAGATAGCGCACTGAGAACTAACTGAGTGAGTCAAGTTTCATGCAGCTAGCACAAACCGTGTTTGATTTAGATGTTCAAAAGCATGTATCCCTATAGGGGAAAAGGTAGTAAAACCTAAATATTCAAAGTCATCCTGCAAAGGAATGATTCAACCTTACAGAACAAAATTTGTGCAGCCAAGCGCAACTGGTATACACATTTTTCCTACCAAGTATCAACAAGATAGGGTGACAAAATATTTGCTGATGTTTCGGTAATCTCTGAGTTTTTTGGAATCTCGGTGAATACTTTCCAAAGAAAGTGTGTTTTCCTTGCCTCTGCTTAGGGCTACTTCAACAGGGAACAGGGCATAGAGAGTGCACTGAGAACTAGTTGAGTGAGTCAAGTTACGAGCACACAGCAAAAACCGTGTTTGATTTAGAGTTCCAAATGCATGTATCCCTATAGGGGAAAATGAAGTGAAACCTAAAAATTCAAAGTTTTCCTGCAAACGAACGTTTCAATCGAGAAGCACGAAATTTGAACAGCCAAGGACAACTTGTATAGTTATCTCTCCTGTGGAATGTCAAGAAGATCGGGTGAAACAATATTAGCTGAGATTCCAGTAAACTCATCGTACTACGGAAGCTCTGCAAACACTTTAAAATGAAAGTATATTTTCCTTGCCGCTGCTTAGGGCTACTTGATCATGAAACAAAGCATAGAGAGCGCACTGAGAACTAACTGAGTGAGTCAAGTTTCATGCAGCTAGCACAAACCGTGTTTGATTTAGATGTTCAAAAGCATGTATCCCTATAGGGGAAAAGGTAGTAAAACCTAAATACTCAAAGTCATACTGCATAGGAATGATTCAACCTGGCAGAACAAAATTTGTGCAGCCAAGCGCAACTGGTATACACATTTTTCCTACCAAGTATCAACAAGATAGGGTGACCAAATATTTGCTGACGTTTCAGTAATCTCTGAGTTTTTTGGAAGCTCGGTGAATACTTTCCAAAGAAAGTGTGTTTTCCTTGCCTCTGCTTAGGGATACTTCAACAGGGAACAAGGCATAGAGAGTGCACTGTGAACTAGTTGAGTGAGTCAAGTTACGAGCACACAGCAAAAACCGTGTTTGATTTAGAGTTCCAAATGCATGTATCCCTATAGGGGAAAATGAAGTGAAACCTAAAAATTCAAAGTTTTCCTGCAAACGAACTTTTCAATCGAGAAGCACGAAATTTGAACAGCCAAGGACAACTTGTATAGTTATCTCTCCTGTCAAATATCAAGAAGATCGGGTGAAACAATATTAGCTGAGATTCCAGTAAACTCCTAGTACTACGGAAGCTCTGCAAACACTTTAAAATGAAAGTATATTTTCCTTGCCGCTGCTTAGGGCTACTTCATCAGGAAACAAACATAGAGAGCGCACTGAGAACTAACTGAATGAGTCAAGTTTCATGCAGCTAGCACAAACCGTGTTTGATTTAGATGTTGAAAAGCATGTATCCCTATAGGGGAAAAGGTAGTAAAACCTAAATATTCAAAGTCATCCTGCGAAGGAATGATTCAAACTAGAAGAACCAAATATGTGCAGCCAAGCGCAACTGGTATACACATTTTTAATACCAAGTATCAACAAGATAGGGTGACAGAATAGTTGCTGAGGTTTCAGTAATCTCTGAGTTTTTTGGAATCTCGGTGAATACTTTCCAAAGAAAGTGTGTTTTCCTTGCCTCTGCTTTGGGCTACTTCAACAGGGAACAAGGCATAGAGAGTGCACAGAGAACTAGTTGAGTGAGTCAAGTTTCGAGCACACAGCAAAAACCGTGTTTGATTTAGAGATCCAAATGCATGTATCCCTATAGGGGAAAATGAAGTGAAACCTAAAAATTCAAAGTTTTCCTGCAAACGAACGTTTCAATCGAGAAGCACGAAATTTGAACAGCCAAGGACAACTTGTACAGTTATCTCTCCTGTCAAATATCAAGAAGATCGGGTGAAACAATATTAGCTGAGATTCCAGTAAACTCATAGTACTACGGAAGCTCACCAAACACTTTAAAATGAAAGTATATTTTCCTTGCCGCTCCTTAGGACTACTTCATCAGGAAACAAAGCATAGAGAGTGCACTGAGAACAAACTGAGTGAGTCAAGTTTCATGCAGCTAGCACAAACCGTGTTTGATTTCATGTTCAAAAGCATGTATCCCTATAGAGGAAAAGGTAGAAAAACCTAAATATTCAAAGTCATCCTGCAAAGGAATGATTCGACCTAGCAGAACAAAATTTGTGCAGCCCAGCGCAACTGGTATACACATTTTTCCTACCAAGTATCAACAAGATAGGGTGACAAAATATTTGCTGAGGTTTCAGTAATCTCTGAGTTTTTTGGAAGCTCGGAGAATACTTTCCAGAGAAAGTGTGTTTTCCTTGCCTCTGCTTAGGGCTACTTCAACAGGGAACAAGGCATAGAGAGTGCACTGAGAACTCGTTGAGTGAGTCAAGTTACGAGCACACAGCAAAATCCGTGTTTGATTTAGATTTCCAAATGCATGTATCACTATAGGGGAAAATGAAGTGAAACCTAAAAATTCAAAGTTTTCCTGCAAACGAACGTTTCAATCGAGAGGCACGAAATTTGAACTGCCAAGGACAACTTGTATAGTTATCTCTCCTGTCAAAAGTCAAGAAGATCGGGTGAAACAATATTAGCTGAGATTCCAGTAAACTCATAGTACTACGGAAGCTCTGCAAACACTTTAAAATGTAAGTATATTTTCCTTGCCGCTGCTTAGGGCTACTTCATCAGAAACAAAGCATAGAGAGCGCACTGAGAACTAACTGAGTGAGTCAAGTTTCATGCAGCTAGCACAAACCGTGTTTGATTTAGATGTTCAAAAGCATGTATCCCTATATGGGAAAAGGTAGTAAAACCTAAATATTCAAAGTCATCCTGCAAAGGAATGATTCAACCTGGCAGAACAAAATTTGTGCAGCCAAGCGCAACTGGTGTACACATTTTTCCTACCAAGTATCAACAAGATAGGGTGACAAAATATTTGCTGAGGTTCCAGTAATCTCTGAGTTTTTTGGAAGCTCGGTGAATACTTTCCAAAGAAAGTGTGTTCTCCTTGCCTCTGCTTAGGCCTACTTCAACAGGGAACAAGGCATAGAGAGTGCACTCAGAACTAGTTGAGTGAGTCAAGTTACAAGCACACAGCAAAAACCGTGTTTGATTTAGAGTTCCAAATGCATGTATCCCTATAGGGGAAAATGAAGTGAAACCTAAAAATTCAAAGTTTTCCTGCAAACGAACGTTTCGATCGAGATGCACGAAATTTGAACAGCCAAGGACAACTTGTATAGTTATCTCTCCTGTCGAATATCAAGAAGATCGGGTGAAAAAATATTAGCTGAGATTCCAGTAAACTCATAGTACTACGGAATCTCTGCATACACTTTAAAAAGTAAGTATATTAAAAAATAAAAATAAAAAAAATAAAGTATATTTTCCATGCTGCTGCTTAGTGCTACTTCATCAGGAAACAAAGCATAGTGAGTGCACTGAGAACTAACTGAGTGAGTCAAGTTTCATGCAGCTAGCACAAACCGTGTTTGATTTAGAGTTCCAAATGCATGTATCCCTATACGGGAAAATGAAGTGAAACCTAAAAATTCAAAGTTTTCCTGCAAACGAACCTTTCATTCGAGAAGCTCGAAATTTGAACAGTCAAGGACAACTTGTATAGTTATCTCTCCTGTCGAATATCAAGAAGATCGGGTGAAACAATATTAGCTGAGATTCCAGTAAATTCATAGTACTACGGAAGCTCTGAAGACACTTTAAAATGAAAGTATATTTTCTTGCCGCTGCTTAGGGCTACTTCATCAGGAAACAAAGCATAGAGAGCGCACTGAGAACTAACTGAGTGAGTCAAGTTTCATGCAGCTAGCACAAACCGTGTTTGATTTAGATGTTCAAAAGCATGTATTCCTATAGGGGAAAAGGTAGTAAAACCAAAATATTCAAAGTCATCCTGCAAAGGAATGATTCAACGTAGCAGAACAAAATTTGTGCAGCCAAGCGCAAATGGTATACACATTTTTTCTACCACGTATCAACAAGATAGGGTGACAAAATATTTGCTGAGTTTTCAGTAATCTCTGAGTTTTTTGGAAGCACGGTGAATACTTTCCAAAGAAAGTGTGTTTTCCTTGCCTCTGCTTAGGGCTACTTCAACAGGGAACAAGGCATAGAGAGTGCACTGAGAACTAGTTGAGTGAGTCAAGTTACAAGCACACAGCAAAAAACGTGTTTGATTTAGAGTTCCAAATGCAAGTATCCCTATAGGGGAAAATGAAGTGAAACCTAAAAATTCAAAGTTTTCCTGCAAGCGAACATTTCAATCGAGAAGCACGAAATTTGAGCAGCCAAGGACAATTTGTATAGTTATCTCTCCTGTCGAATATCAAGAAGATCGGGTGAAAAAATATTAGCTAAGTTTTCAGTAAACTCATAGTACTACGGAAGCTCTGCAAACACTTTAAAATGAAAGTATATATTCCTTGCCGCTGCTTAGGGCTACTTCATCAGGAAACAAAGCATAGAGAGCTCACTGGGAACTAACTGATTGAGTCAAGTTTCATGCAGCTAGCACAAACCGTGTTTGATTTAGATGTTCAAAAGCATGTATCCCTATAGGGGAAAAGGTAGTAAAACCTAAATATTCAAAGTCATCCTGCAAAGGAATGATTCAACCTAGCAGAACAAAATTTGTGCAGCCAAGCGCAACTGGTATACACATTTTTCCTACCAAGTATCAACAAGATAGGGTGACAAAATATTTGCTGAGGTTTCAGTAATCTCTGAGTTTTTTGGAAGCTCGGTGAATACTTTCCAAAGAAAGTGTGTTTTCCTTGCCTCTGCTTAGGGCTACTTCAACAGGGAAAAAGGCATAGAGAGTGAACTGAGAACTAGTTGAGTGGGTCAAGTTACAAGCACACAGCAAAAACCGTGTTTGATTTAGAGTTCCAAATGCATGTATCCCTATAGGGGAAAATCAAGTGAAACCTAAAAATTCAAAGTTGTCCTGCAAACGAACGTTTCAATCGAGAAGCACGAAATTTGAACAGCCAAGGACAACTTGTAAAGTTATGTCTCCTGTCGAATATCAAGAAGATCGGGTGAAACAATATTATGTGAGATTCCAGTAAACTCATAGTAATATGGAAGCTCTGCAAACACTTTAAAATGAAAGTATATTTTCCTTGCCGCTGCTTAGGGTTACTTCATCCGGAAACAAAGCACAGAGAGTGCACTGAAAACTAACTGAGTGAGTCAAGGTTCATGCAGCTAGCACAAACCGTGTTTGATTTAGATGTTCAAAAGCATGTATTCCTACAGGGGAAAAGGTAGTAAAACCTAAATATTCAAAGTCATCCTGCAAAAGAATGATTCAACCTAGCAGAACAAAATTTGTGCAGCCACGCGCAACTGGTATACATATTTTTCCGACCAAGTATCAACAAGATAGGGTGACAAAATATTTGCTGAGGTTTCAGTAATCTCTGAGTTTTTTGGAAGCTCGGTGAATACTTTCCAAAGAAAGTGTGTTTTCCTTGCCTCTGCTTAGGGCTACTTCAACAGGGAACAAGGCATAGAGTGTGCACTGATAACTAGTTAAGTGAGTCAAGTTACGAGCACACAGCAAACACCGTGTTTGATTTAGAGTTCCAAATGCATGTATCCCTATAGGGGAAAATGAAGTGAAACCTAAAAATTCAAAGTTTTCCTGCAAACGAACGTTTCAATCGAGAAGCACGAAATTTGAACAGCCAAGGACAACTTGTACAGTTATCTCTCCTGTCAAATATCAAGAAGATCGGGTGAAACAATATTAGCTGAGATTCCAGTAAACTCATAGTACTACGGAAGCTCTGCAAACACTTTAAAATGAAAGTATATTTTCCTTGCCGCTGCTTAGGGCTACTTCATCAGGAAACAAAGCATAGATAGCGCACTGAGAACTAACTGAGTGAGTCAAGTTTCATGCAGCTAGCACAAACCGTGTTTGATTTAGATGTTCAAAAGCATGTATCCCTATAGGGGAAAAGGTAGTAAAACCTAAATATTCAAAGTCATCCTGCAAAGGAATGATTCAACCTTACAGAACAAAATTTGTGCAGCCAAGCGCAACTGGTATACACATTTTTCCTACCAAGTATCAACAAGATAGGGTGACAGAATAGTTGCAGAAGTTTCAGTAATCTCTGAGTTTTTTGGAAGCTCCGTGAATACTTTCCAAAGAAAGTGTGTTTTCCTTGCCTCTGCTTTGGGCTACTTGAACAGGGAACAAGGCATAGAGAGTGCACTGAGAACTAGTTGAGTGAGTCAAGTTACGAGCACACAGCAAAAACCGTGTTTGATTTAGAGTTCCAAATGCATGTATCCCTATAGGGGAAAATGAAGTGAAACCTAAAAATTCAAAGTTTTCCTGCAAACGAACGTTTCAATCGAGAAGCACGAAATTTGAACAGCCAAGGACAACTTGTACAGTTATCTCTCCTGTCAAATATCAAGAAGATCGGGTGAAACAATATTAGCTGAGATTCCAGTAAACTCATAGTACTACGGAAGCTCTGCAAACACTTTAAAATGAAAGTATATTTTCCTTGCCGCTGCTTAGGGCTACTTCATCAGGAAACAAAGCATAGATAGCGCACTGAGAACTAACTGAGTGAGTCAAGTTTCATGCACCTAGCACAAACCGTGTTTGATTTAGATGTTCAAAAGCATGTATCCCTATAGGGGAAAATGTAGTAAAACCTAAATATTCAAAGTCATCCTGCAAAGGAATGATTCATCCTAGCAGAACAAAATTTGTGCAGCCAAGTGCAACTGGTATACACATTTTTCCTACCAAGTATCAACAAGATAGGGTGACAAAATATTTGCTGAGTTTTCAGTAATCTATGAGTTTTTTGGAAGCTCGGTGAATACTTTCCAAAGAAAGTGTGTTTTCCTTGCCTCTGCTTAGGGCTACTTCAACAGGGAACAAGGCATAGAGAGTGCCCTGAAAACTAGTTGAGTGAGTCAAGTTACGAGCACACAGCAAAAACCGTGTTTGATTTAGAGTTCCAAATGCATGTATCCCTATAGGGGAAAATGAAGTGAAACCTAAAAATTCAAAGTTTTCCTGCAAACGAACGTTTCAATCGAGAAGCACGAAATTTGAACAGCCAAGGACAACTTGTACAGTTATCTCTCCTGTCAAATATCAAGAAGATCGGGTGAAACAATATTAGCTGAGATTCCAGTAAACTCATAGTACTACGGAAGCTCTGCAAACACTTTAAAATGAAAGTATATTTTCCTTGCCGCTGCTTAGGGCTACTTCATCAGGAAACAAACATAGAGAGCGCACTGAGAACTAACTGAATGAGTCAAGTTTCATGCAGCTAGCACAAACCGTGTTTGATTTAGATGTTGAAAAGCATGTATCCCTATAGGGGAAAAGGTAGTAAAACCTAAATATTCAAAGTCATCCTGCGAAGGAATGATTCAAACTAGAAGAACCAAATATGTGCAGCCAAGCGCAACTGGTATACACATTTTTAATACCAAGTATCAACAAGATAGGGTGACAGAATAGTTGCTGAGGTTTCAGTAATCTCTGAGTTTTTTGGAAGCTCGGTGAATACTTTCCAAAGAAAGTGTGTTTTCCTTGCCTCTGCTTTGGGCTACTTGAACAGGGAACAAGGCATAGAGAGTGCACAGAGAACTAGTTGAGTGAGTCAAGTTACGAGCACACAGCAAAAACCGTGTTTGATTTAGAGATCCAAATGCATGTAT